>NC_056730.1:483920092-484176942 GCF_019279795.1 Protopterus annectens
AAATGCCTATTACGGATGGCCATGCCATCTGTGTGTATTGTCTTGCTGCTGTTCACCTGCAGGAGTCCTGCAGTTTCTGCCACGCTTTTAGTGCAAGGGTACTGCAGGAAAGAAAAAATAAACTGATTTTGAAGGGCCTAATTAAGCCCTCTTTTGAGGAGTCCTTAGATTCTTCTTCTTCTTCCAGTCCTAAATCTAAGCCTTCTAAGGCCAAGAAGAGATCTCCGGCTCCGTCTGCTTCCTCGGAGACCCCGGAGAAGGTTAAAAACGTGGTTACTGCCTCCTCAGCTCCATTGTCCTTGGGGCAGCAGGAGACGGTTTCGATTATGGATACTTCCTCCTCGGCTCCATTGTCCTTGGGGCCGCAGGAGAAGGTTTCGATAGGGGATACCACCTCCTCGGCTCCATTGTCCTCGGGGCCACAGGAGGTATCGGTGTTGCTGGAGTCTACCTCGGCTCCAATATTATTGGAGCCTATTCGGAGCCAGTCACCCAGTGTCAGGCATGTGTCTCCAGGTAGGAGATCCCGATCTCCTTCTATTTCCTCCAAATCCTCTAGGCTGTCTGATTTGGATGTGGATAGGGTGGTCCAGAGGCTCCTGCAGTCGCCGGTGTTAGCAAAACTGTTCTCGGCTCTGACCCAGTCGGCTCCAGAGCCAGTCCTCATTCTGGTACCTGTGATTCCTCCTCCGAGCACACGTGTGTCATCAGAGCCGGAGTGCTCCGCACCGAGTAATGTTCTTGTCAGTCCCGATACCCCAGGTGAGTTTATCAGAGCCGGCGTCGGCTCCAGCCATGTCAGTTCCATCCTCTGGTTTCGGTACTTTGGTTTCCTCAGTCGGACCCGAGGGGGATACCTCGGGACTACTGTCAGTTCCGAGCCTCCCTCTCGGTGCTTCGGCTCGGGGAATCCCGACTCCGGTCATGGTCTCGGAGACAGGTCAGTCCTCAGATTCAGGGAGACCTGCCTTCGAGGCCATGAGGAGCGCACTGGCCAGATCGTCAGTTACATCACCTGGATCGGTCACTGCATCCCCTTACACCCTGGCTAGAGCCTCTGACGCCCCTCTATCCTTGGATGGCAGAGCCCGAAGGTCTGGGGATACCCCCTTGAGCGGTCCCCTACTTTCTGAGGGCCCCTCAGAGTCGGTGCCTGAGGAGCCCCTTAGTAAGATGTTGTGCAAGAGGAAGCACATAGACTCCCAGGACGAATCCCTCACTTCCGATACCGACGTTGAGGAGTCAGAGGGGTCCCCCAAGCCACTGGCCTTCCAAGACTCCCTCTGAGGAGGAGTCGGTATTCCTCAAGGCCTTCGGAGCTCAACCCTCTGCCTCCTTGGTGTTTCCACCCTTCGACGAACTCCTGGACTTAATTTGTCGAAAGGTGTGGGAGAACCCTGATTCCGTGGAACGGGTGCCCAGACGTCTAAACAAGTTTCTGTCTGCTCCCCCGGGGAAAGAGTTCCTTGCCAAAGGGGTTTCAGTAGATGCCTTGATGGTAGCGGCAGCTACTCAGCAGGAAGTTGCAGAAGCTTCTTCTTCAGTCCATCCTCCTAACAAGGAGTCCAGGAGTATGGACCGGTATGGGAAGCGTAGCCTGTCTTCGGCAACCTTTACCATACCTCTGTCATTTCACTCTGCTCCAAAGAGATCTCCTGAAGGAGTTAGGAGATACTCTGACTGGTAACATGCCTGAGGCAGTAGCACAGACTGTTAACGCCCAGTTGTCTACCCTAGGTTCCATTGTCAACTCCTCTATGAAGCTCATATCTTATGCAGCCGAAGGGGCGAGTAGGGCAGCTAGCTCAGGCATAGCTCTTAGAAGGCAAGCCTGGTGGTGCCTGTGTCATTTCGCAGAGGCCTTTAAGTCTTCCTTCACTAACGCCCCCATTGATGGGTCCTCTCTCTTCAGACCCAAAATGAAAGACACCCTCACCAGATGCAAACAGGAGGGAAAGACCCAATCTGCCATAGGGGCCCATTTTTCTCTCCCTTCTAGGCCTTATCCCAAGGCTCAGAGAGGAGGGAAAATGTGGTTCAAAAAGTCTCAGAGGTCCTTTCCCGCAGCTCAATGTGAGTCCCCCTCCAGAGGCAGAGGGGTTCATAAGTTCATACTAGGCTAACCGCCCCTCTAGGCCATTTCAAGCCTAGCTAATTACCCCATGTGAGAATCAAACCCTGTACCTTGTGTCTGCAAGGTAAACACCTTAACTATTATGCCAACCTCCCACTGGACGACGCCGTCCTAGAGGCAGAGGAGGCCCCCGCAGCTCGGGAGCCTGCGACTCCTTTCGCAGTTCTTCCTTCCAGCGTTCCTGAGGCGTTGCCCGACTGTGCTATTCCAGAGCCAGTCGGGGGCCGAATTACGTTGCATCCGGAAGCCTTGGAAAACATCACCCAGGATCGTTGGGTGCTTCGAATAGTTACTGGAGGTTATACTATTCCCTTTGCGTCGACACCCCCCCTCAGTCAGAAGGATCCTGGATGTCCCACCCAGTCAACGGGATCAAGCAGCACTAGAAGTTGCAAAGCTGCTAGAAAAAGGAGTCATCCAACCAGTCCCCTCAGACCATGTCGGATTAGGAACTTACTCACAACTCTTTTTGGTGCCGAAAAGAACAAGGGGACCTGAGACCCATTATGGATTTCAGTCGACTGAATCACTATGTTCTGAAGTCCAAGTTCTGGATGGTCACACTTCAGTCCATTTTTCCACTGCTGGAGAAAGGAGTATGGATGTGCTCCATCGATCTCAAGGATGCCTACTACCACATCAAAATGGAGAAGGCATTCAGGAGTCATTTACGCTTCCAGCTAGGAGCCAGTCACTTCCAGTTTCATGCCCTGCCCTTTGGTCTCACCACAGCCCCCAGGGTGTTTATCAAGTGTTTGACAGTGGTGACAGCTCACCTGAGACATCTAGGATTCCAGGTGTTTCCATATCTGGACGACTGGCTTCTCGCCGCCCCCACCAGGCATCTGCTCATTCAAGCCAGGGAGACGACCATTTCACTTTGCCAACGGCTAGGAATTACTTTAAACTGGGAAAAGTCTGCCTTGCAGCATGTTGTTTTTATAGGCGCAGAGCTAGACTCTATTCAAATGCACACCTTTCTGCCACAGGACAGGATAAGAGTGTTGCAGTCTCAGATCCATGCACTGTTGCCCTTCAGAAAAGTTCCGGCCAGGTTAGTTCTTCAGCTCTTGGGATCCATGGCCTCCACCATCATGCTGGTACCTCTGGCCAGGTTACACATGCGGATCCTACAGTGGCTCCTGTCGGTTCAGTGGTCCTTTCAGAAGCTTCCTCTTTCCCACTGGATACTTCTCACAGAATGATGCAAACAGGACCTCCTCTGGTGGCTATGCTCCTCCAATCTGGACAGAGGAAGGAGCTTGATTCCTATGTCTCCAGTGGCCACGGTGACCACGGATGTCTCCCAGATGGGGTGGGGGGTATTATCTAGTTAGGACGGTCCAAGGCACCTGGCAAGATCACGAGGTACACTTGCACATCAATGTTCTGGAGATGAGAGCAGTGTTTCTGGTGTTGCGAGCACTCCAAGACTCTCTACCTCTGGGAACGATTGCAATTCACTCGGGCAACACGTCTGTAGTGTGATACCTGAACAAGCAGGGGGGAAACCAAATCTTATCCCCTCTGCAGAGAGGCCATGCAAGTGTGGCAGTGGGCAGTGTCTTCCCAACGGTTTCTGGTGGCAATGCACATTCCGGGGAAGTCCAACGTGATAGCAGACAGGCTAAGCAGAGCCATTTTGATGCCTCACGAGTGGTCCCTGAACAACCGAGTGTCGGTTCAGATCTTCAGAAGGTGGGGTCAGCCTTGCTACGATCTCTTCGCCAGCCCTCTCAATGCCAAATGCAGCAAGTACTTCACTCTGATCCACCCACAGTGGGAGTCGCCCAGGGACGCTCTAGTTCACAGTTGGCCCCCCGGTCTGGTCTACGCTTTCCCTCCATTTCCTCTGTTACCAAGAGTGATACAGAAAGCCATATCCTTGGGAAGCAGGATGATCCTTATTGCTCCACACTGGCCTCGACAAGTATGATTCCCTTTTCTTCAACGGTACGCACTGGACGGTCCGTGGACTCTGGACCCAGTGCCGGATCTCCTGATTCACATGTCAGGACAACTTCATCCATCCCTGCAAACTCTCAGGTTGACAGCCTGGCTGCTCCACTTCCGTCGCTAGTCAGACGACATTCCTTTTCACCTGAAATGGTGCACATCTTGTCTTCTTCTCATAAGTCTTCCACCAGGAAGATTTATTCCAGCAAATGGAGGAGATTCTCTATTTGGGCTCAGGCCCAACGTTTGGACCTCTTCACAGCCCCAATTCCATCTGTCTTAGATTTTTTAGCCATGTTGTTCCATCAGGGCTCCTCGCCCGCTACCATTAAAGTACAGTTGGCTGCAATTTCCAATTTTCTCTTTTATGGGCCACAAACTCTGTAAAGCCTTTCTAAAAGGTGCTTGGTTACTTCGTCCCCCTGTTTCAGAACCTGTACTGCCATGGGACCTGAACCTGGTGCTAAAAGCTATTACGTCACCACCCTTTGAACCGGCTGCCACTTAAAATTCTTATCTTGGAAGACGGCTTTTCTGATGGCCATTGCATCAGCCTGGAAGGTATCAGAACTTCAGGCTTTGCCCATTAAACCTCCGTATTTGATTTTTCATAAGGACAGAGTTTCCCTGAGGCTTAACCCTTCCTTCCTTCCGAAGGTGTCATCCACTGTCAATCTCCATCAATCTGTTGAGCTACCAGTGTTCTTTCCGAACTTTTCCAATAAAGCAGAGTTCAGATTTCATCAGTTGGATGTGCACAGACAACTGAGATTTTATTTGCATAGGACTAAGCATGTTAGGAAATCTGATCAAGTGTTTGTGTCCTTTTCAGAAAACAGGGCAGGTTGTCCTATTTCCAAGTGCACAATTTCTAAATGGATCAAAGATTGTATTTCATTTATCTACTCGTCAGCAGGCAGAACTTTACTCTTTCCCGTCAAGGCTCATTCTACCAGGGCTATGTCTACATCAATAGCTTTCCATGCTAGGCTTTCCTTGGATGATATTTGTGCTGCGGCCACTTGGGCCTCTCCCAATCATTACAAGCTGGACATGGCTTCTAGGGGCTGTGCTTCCTTTGATTCCACGGTTCTCAGGAGTATCTTCCTATGAGCCTCCCAGGATAGAGGTGCTGGGTACACTGTCCCGTGAGTAAGGAATGTAGGTAAGATAGGACCACATAACATCAGTTTGTTATGTACTCACCATAACAATCGATGTACGTGGTCCATCTTGCCTACATTCCTACATATACCCTCCCACCTGCCCCCTTCCTAGAGGATTTGGAGGAATATTGGCTCTGTGGACCCTTCAAGGTCAGTGAATTTTTTTTTCCCTTATCTGGCTGGAATTTCTTCCAGTGTTGATTGAGTATGAGTTATGATTGGTATGATTGCAAACAAGATCTGGGGCTAGGGTGAGGTGCATCTTGGGATACCGGGTTAGCCCAGCCAATTAGAGACTTTGTGCTAGAGAAATTTGGCCGAGTCAGAGCCGATTCTCGGCTCCGAACCCGTGAGTAAGGAATGTAGGTGAGATGGACCACATACATCGATTGTTATGGTGAGTACATAACTGTTATTGTGGGTTATAATATATTAGTGCATTTATGTAAAGGGTTTGACTATATTGACATCATTGTCATTTATCATTGAGAACAGCAAATGTCTTTCCATATCACTGTTGTAGTATTCTTTACCAAAGGATTTCCCCACCAAGGGTTGCCCAATGTCCGGCCAGTATACCAAAGCATTACGATTTTATAAACATCGTTTATCACATTTATGCTTCCCGCTTGAGGCGTAGGGCATAAAGGTGACATATGGACGTACTTACCTTACAACTTCTTTGCTGCCAGTCCAGACACCATCATTGATCATCAGTCTGAATGGTCCTTCTGTGCTGGTTACCGAGTCGTGTATCAGATAAATGGCCTATTGGAGTTTCGCCTTATCATTTTCTCTTTACTTTTTATGAGTTTACATGTCCTCCAGAAAGGGAAAATGTCAATGTGGGAGGCAGATTCCCTATAAGGATAGTCATAAGCAGTGTCTCCTCTATTTGGGCGTTTCTCATGATCATATGCAGTGTTCTATTTGCCAAGCATTTGTCCCCAAGAACCCTACATAGTCATCTCTCCTCCTTGTCCATTTAACTGGAGAACCACCATCTTAAGTTGTTGGCGTAGGGTGCTATGGTGAAATCTTCCTATACAGAAAGTCATCTGCCTGTCAAGAAAAAGGCCAAAAAACTCAGGTCTGATTCAGCTTCTGTGCCCCCTTCTCTTGGTCTCTAGAGGTAAAAGCCCAGAGGACTGCCCGGTTGCTGTGTCTGATTCATCTGCCATGACCCTGTTGGGGGGCCATCATGGATCTGACTCCTCATATGACTTTGGAGGCTCTGCAAGCATTTGCTCTGGGTGTTGAGGGGGCTGATTGTTTCAGAGAGACTGAGGGGGATGCCACAGATACTTGTTCAGGAGGAGATCTACATTTGTTGAGTGTAAGCAAGTGTCTGAACCTCCTAGGGTACTTAGGGTAGATGTCCCTCAAAAGAGGAAGCAAAAAACTAAGCACGTTTCCCCTGCTGCTAAAGATCCTCCGCATGAATGACCGGATTTTACCCAGTGGTTGTTTACTGCATTAATAGCCTTAAAACATCCCCTCGGAGTTTCTGTGCCTGTTTCCACTTGGTCATCTACCCCACTCAAGGGACGCAGAGAGCAGGACCCCTCTGAAAAGGGTTTTGTTTCTGGACAAGAGTCTTTGGTATATTCCTCTCAGATCCTTTCTCCCTTGGATTATGGCTATAAGGAGGAGGATTCTATTAGCCCATATTCTCCGCAAGAAGAACTCCTATTTGGGGATACTATTTCTCGTATGATGAAATATTTTAAATGGGATTTTTCTGACTTTCAAAAGAGGTATCTTTTGAGCTCCAGATCGAGTATCCTAAGCCTTCTGCTGTTCCTCCAGTCTTGACTGCCCTTCTAAATACTTTTTGCAGCAGTCTCTCTGGCCTCGGATTCTCAACCTCCAGCCCCTAAGAAACCTGAAAGATTTTATAAGTTGCCTGATGAGTTGTAAGTTCCTCTACAAATTTCCTTCTGCTGACCCTTCTGTAGTGTCTGTGTCTTTTGACAAACACTTTAAACTTTTGTCTTCTACTAAACTCCTTCCTTCAGACAAGGATAGTAGAGCTGTGAAATAGCTAGGCAAGAAGGTATATACTGCTGCACCTTGGCCGTCAGGCTATTATTTACTAGACTCATATAACCAGTTATGGTTTAACCCTTCTTTCTCAAGTTTCCCAGGCTGTCTCAGATCTCCCTGATTCTGAAAGGAAGGCCTCGGCCCTTCCTTTACTGGGCTCTACTTCTCAAGTAGCTCATCACTCTATTAAATGTAGTTATTATGCAACTAATGCCTCCTCTAGGCCTGCTGCTTTTGGCTCTGTTTTGAAACATCGCTCCTGGCCTCATCTTTAGCTTTTACCTGATGATATTAATGCTAAATTGTTGGATGCTTCTGTTGACAATAAGAACCTATTTGGTTCTTTAGCTGCTGAGTCATTTCAGCGTAAAGATAAGGCCTTGCAGGAATCAAAGCATATTGATGTCTACTATTTCTACGTTCCAGTGGAATGATCCATTTGAATCTGCCCCTTTTCACAAACAGCCTCCCAAAGGTAAGAAGGATTCTAGGTGGGTTCCTCCTGCTAAAGTTTACTCAGACTCCTACTTTTCAGAAACCTCCTTTTCAAGACAAGCCAGGTTCTGTCTGACTGTTTGCTTCCCCTTTTCTTGAGCCAGGTTCCCTTATCCCTTCATTTTTCTCTGTCTCTTCCCAGTTGGTTGACAGTCACTCAAGACTCTTGACTTCTGTCCATTATCAGTTAGGGATGCCTCATGGTATGGAAGTCCCTTCCTCCTTTTCTGGGCATCCCTCAACCTCCTCAGGAACAGCTTCCTTTCTTCCCAGAACTGCTTCAGGACCTTTTGGCACAATGCACCATTCAAGCTGTGCCTTCTTCCCAGCAAGGAAAGGGGTTTTATTCCAGAATGTTTCTGGTTCCCAGGAAGGAAGGCACCTTAGACACCAATTCTGGACCTTCCGCAGCTCAACACCTTTCTGAAGATCCCCTCCATTCGAATGTTGTTCTTTCAAACCCTGTTTCCTTCTGTTCTTCCCCAGGCTTTTCTGGTTTCCCTGGATCTCAAGAATGCTTATCTTCACATTCAAGTTTATCAAGGTTTTGTTTCTGTCTCTTCTTTGCATTTTCAAGTCTCTGCTTAGCCCTTTCACCTTTCTACTGCCACAAAGGTATTCACCAAATGCATTGCTCCTGTAATTGCCTTATGCAGGTTGAGAGGTGTTCAAATATTTCCTTATCTGGATGACCTGCTCATTTAGGCTTCCTCCCCTGAGATCTTGCTTCTATATTATTTGTCTCTTACAAAGCATGGGGTTTACAATACATTTCCAGAAACCATTCTTGTTTTTTTCTCAGGATCATGTGTTTCTTGGTTGCAGGCTACAGACCCATCCCTATGCTGGCATCCCTACCTTATCCCAAGGCTCTTTCTCTACTCACCTTTTTTCAGTCCCTTCTTCCTCTAGTTTCAGTTACAGCCAGGGAGTTTCTAAGGGCACTAAGATTCATGCTCTCCACTATTCCTATGCTACCTCTAGCCAAACTTCATACAGTGGTTCCTAAAGTCAGTATGGCTCCAATACTGTCATCCACTAGATTTTCTAGTCCCTCTTCATCCGTGCCTCATGCTCGAGCTTCCATGGTGGATTCATCCGCTGCCTCTCAACATGGGGCTTCCTTTTTAGCCCCAATTCCCCTCTCAGGAACTTTTGTCGGATGACTCAGACACGGGGTGGGGGAGCCCCTTTCGGTTCCCTCAAGGTCCAGGGTCTCTGGATTCCTCCTCAGACGTCAGACCACCTCAACATGAAGGAGATTAGAGCTCGTCTTTTTACCTTTCAGATCAGGGCCTCTCTAAAATATTCACAGACAATACCACAGTGATGTGGTATATCAAAAAGCAGGGGATGATGAAATCCTACCTCCTTTGCAGACTAGCTCTTCAAGTTTGGGATCTAGCTGTCCAGTATCAAGTAACTCTTCAGGCTGTATACATTTTTTTTCAGAACAGAACATTGTAGCAGACTCTTTGAGCAGATCTGAAACACAGGCTCATGGATGGATGATTCACAGAGATGCATTTCTGATCATTGTCTTTCAGTGGGGTACTCCTCAGGTAGATCTTTTTGCCTCCCCCTTGAACAGGCAACTTGCTTTTTTATTGCACCAGATCCTCAAGTCCTCTGGCTTGGAAGGGAGACAGCCCTATCTTTTTTCTTGGAAGGGGATGTTTCTCTATGCCTTCCTTCCCATTCCTCTGATTCTGAGTGTCCTCCTCAAGATAGAGCAGGACTCCCCCAAATTCTTGTTATTGACTCCCTTTTTGCCCAGGCAGCAATCATTCCCCCTTCTTCTGCACCTAGCCAGGGGCAATTGCCACAAGTTACCTCACAGAGTAGACCTACTCACACAAAACAAGGGGTTTCTGATCCATCCTCACTTGTCCACTCTTCAAATGACTTTGTGGGTGATAGGATTTTTATCCCTTTTAGGCATCTTTTTTCTGAAGACTTGCGTATGGTGCAGTAGGAGGTCAGGAAATCCTGTGTGTCCTGATGGAAGAGAGTTTCTGTTTGGTGCCTTGCTCGTAACCAGTATCCACTTTGTGTGGAGAACACTTTTTTTCTCTCTTTTTGTGTGTAAATTGCTCCTTGCTAGTCTAGCATATTCTTCTATTAAAGCTCATCTCTCAGCTATTTGTTTGTCTGCCATTAACTCCTTATCTGGCTTTTAGGTTTCAGGTCAAGCAATTTCTTAAAGGCATCCTTCATACAAGGCCTCCCAGGAAATCTATTCTACCTCAGTTTTGTGCTTGAAAAATTGACTCTGGCTCCTTTTGGGCCTGCAGTTTCAGCTTCCTTACAACATTGTACATGGAAGACTACTTCTTTTGGCCCTTACTGCAACTAGGAGAGTATCTGAACTCCTGGCTCTTATGGCTGTTCCATTTTTCCCCCCATAGGGACAAGGTGTCTCTTTGTACTAATCCTTCTTTTATGCCCAAGGTGGTTTACGAATTGTCTCTTAATCACTCTATTAATTTGCCCCCCTTTTTTCCTTCCTCACTCTGCTAGTGAGAAGGTTCTCCTCAACTTGGATTTGCATAGACAGCACAGTTATTCAGTTAAGACTAAGACCATTTGCACATCTGAGCAACTTTTTAATCTGAAGTAGTTTACTTCGTTTGGTCTTCAACCTGTGGGAATACAGATCCGTATCGGATCCGAGCCGGCAAATATTACTAGCATCAGCTCCAAGCTCCTGACTCCTCCCCTTACCCATAATACAACTCCACTGCCTTCCATCTCCAGATCTCGTTTGCTGAAATTGCTTATACATTGTGTCTTCTGAGCTCCAGCCCGCAGTGGGTTATTTAACTACTGTAAGTTAAAACTTTCCTTTTTTTTTCGTTGCCCTAGGTTAGTTTAGGTACCCCTTCTCCCCTCCCATCGATTTGGCGTTGAGTGTTACTCTGATTAGGTAAATAGAGTAGTTTGTTCTGTGGTGCCCCTCCCCCCCATCAGTGTTGTCTATAGACTAGCGTGGTGAGTGGGTTTGTGTGTGTGTTTGAGTTAAGAAAGTTTTTTGCTGTCTTTTTTAAGGCTTTCTTTCTTACTCTCAGGATGGCTGAAAAGCTTGTCTTTAAGCACTGCACAGAGTGTGTCCATAAGCTCTCCCCAGCGGATGGCCACACTCTGTGTATGCTGTGCTTGGGTGTGGCCCACCTTAGTGTGGATTGCTCCATTTGTGCAGGGTTCAACCCCCGAGCTTTAAAGGATAGGAAGGCCAAGTTGGCCCTCAAAGGTGGTCTTCCTTCCACTGACCCTCTTTCCTCATCTTCGGCTTCAGTCACAGTGGCTGCTATGACTGCCTCTCCCTCTTCTTTTCCTCTGGCCTCTCCTCCTTCCCAGGCTGGGACTCAAACTCCTGCATCTAAACCTGTGGTAGCGGAGCAGAAGAGAGGTAGAGAAAGGGAGAGAGAGTCGAAGATGAAAAAGAGGAAGAGGTTCCCGGAACTCGCTTCTCCTAGCAAGTCAGCATGGATCCATGACTCCCCTCTGCTCCAGTCTCCAAGGTTCTCCCTGGAGCCAGAGGAGGCATATCCAGTCTCTCGGGCCTCAGTTCCCTGACCCGCCAGGTTTGAGTCCGTGGCCTCGTCACAGTCAAACCCGCTCCTTATCTGATATGGATCTGGATAAGATGATGAGGTGCTTTATCTGTACACAGATCCAGATGAGGGTCTTGCCAGCCCCCCTCCCTCTGGGGGGGAGAGCTCACTTCCTTTCTGTCAACCTATTTCTCCTTCCCCGATCCGACCTTCGGCTTCAGAGTACTTGGATCCGAAGTTGGCCCTGGTCAGGGGGTTGACGCAGACCATACCTGTTTCCTCAACGCCGACAGCTGCTTGGAACATTTCAGATCCGAGGGAGTGGAACCTTTGCCATCGACTTTGTCGGGCTAGGTCCCCTCCCTCGGAGCTCCATCCACTTAGGGACTGGCTCCGATTCCTGCTTTGGACCTGGGGCGACCGGCCTCCTTATTAGCTTCCCAGGAGGTCTGCTCTCCATCATTTGATGTGGTAGAAAGGGTCCTCTCCATTGGATCAAGACCTCTGACTGCCCCCTTGGACTCTTCCCAGGTCCCCTTGGCTCTGTCTATGGTCCCCATTATCTTACCAAAGGGACAGCCCATACTTGAGCCCCAGAAAGTTCCCCCCAAGGAACAGATGGCTTGTGAGCGCTCCCCGGAGAACCCCACTGGAGATGTGCCTCACAAGCATACATGCAAGAGGAGGCAGTTGGACTCCCCCGAGTCCCTCACCAAGGACACAGATTTAGTCGACGGAGAGGGTTCCCCAAGATCACCTCCCGAGGATGTCTCCTTTGGAGACATCATGGCGATCTGTGCCAGTGGGGAGGTTGGTCTGCCCCAAGCCCTCTTCTGATGAGTCTGTGTTCCTGGAGGCTTTTGGCACAGGCCCGACTACTTCCTGGGTTTCCCCTCTTGCAGATCCTGTAGTGGATTTGGTCACCTCGTGGGCGTGGAAGGAACCAGACACCATAGAGTCTATCCCCAAGCAACCCAATAAAATTTTAAGCCCCCCCCATTGACAGGCCATCCTGGAATAAGGACTCCTCTGTGGACGCCATGGTGGTAGCAGCAGCCACTAAGAAGGAACTTGCTCAGGAGAGTTCCTGGGTCCACCCTCCTGACAGGGAGTCATGGATGATGGACCGCCTAAGGAAGCGGGTGTATGCTTCAGCTACCTTTTCGATCAGGGCGCTGAATTACTTGGCCCATGTCACTAGACTCCAACACAACCTAGTAAAGGAGCTGGAGGAGTCTCCCCTCAAGTTCATGTCGCAGGAAGACAAGGCTTTGTTCTCAACAAAAATGACCACTCTAAAAGCGGTATCAAATATGTCCATGTGACGACTTCCTATGCTAGGGAAGGAGTGGCTAGGGCGGCTGGGTCCGGCGTGTCCATGAGGCATAACACCTGACTCAGGTTGTGTCAGTTTTCCAAACCCTTTAAGGTGCCTTTTGCCAATGCCCCTTATGACGGCTCTACAGTCTTCGGTAAGACCGTCAAGGAGACATTAGTCCAGAGTGTGAGAAGGATGGAAAGACACTCTCCATCAGAATCTGCTTCTCTAACCCTCAAAGATCTTTTTCCTGGAACCAGAGAGGGCAAAAGAAGATGTGGTTCCGGAAGTCTCAGTATTCCTGGGACACTCAGGGCTCTTCTTCCCCTAGAGGCAGAAAGGGACAGAATGGATGCTGGCCCAGAGACAGAGGGGTTCCACGGAACTTCGGGTCTCGAGAACCGTTCTAGGACAGACCCGGGCAGCAGCCCTGAGGGGTTGCCCGACTGCTCTACTCTGGAGGCAGTCGGGGGACAATTGTCCTTGCACCCAGCGGCATGGGAGTCCATAATGGACCATTGGGTGCTTTAAATTATATCCAGAGGATATTCTGTCCCCTTCGTGGGTTACCTCATATCTCCCAGACACCTCCCAAAGGTTCCACCCAGGCAAAGGAAGGCAGCAGCACAGGAAATTTCCAAGCTGCTAGTAAAACGAACCATCAAAACCATCCCTCCAGATCAGTCCTGGTCAGGCTTCTACTCCAGGTTCTTTTTGGTGCCAAAGAAAATGGGTAACTTAAGGCCGATTCTTTCTACCCTGAACCTGTCTGTTGCCAAAGAGAAGTTCTGAATGGTCACGCTACAGTCCATCATGCCGTATGTGCAAGAGAGCGACTGGATGTGCTCATTAGACCTCCAGGATGCTTACTATCACATAAAAATGCACAGAAGCTCCAGGAGGTTCCTCCGCTTCTGGCTAGGTGCCAATTATTATCAGTTTTGAACCCTACCCTGTGGTCTCACCATAGCCCCCAGGGTGTTTACCAAAGTGATGGCGGTTGTAGCGGCTCACCTGAGGCTTCAGGGGATTCAGGTCTATCCATACCTGGATGATTGGCTCCTCACTGCTTCCACCAGGCATCTACTTTCCCAAACCAGGGATTACTTTCTGACACTTGCCCTGAGTTTGGGCATTACAATCAACACATCCAAATCTCTCCTAGATTCTGTACAGGTGATGGACTATATTGGGCCAGAATAGATACTCTTCAGTGTAACATATTCCTGACCTCGGAGAGAGTTCAAAACCTCAGGATGCATGTCTCCCAGATCTACCGTTCTCACCTCCCAATGGCAGAATCAGTGTTGTGGGCCCTAGGCTTGATGGTGACCGTAACTCTTCTTCCATGTGCTCAGCTACACATGTGGATTCTTCAGTGGACTCTAGCTGTTCAGTGGTCCCGGTTGGACCTGCCATTGACTTATCTTATCCACCTAGGTCGAGTGCGGTCATCCCTCATATGGTGGATGAGCTCTCCGGACATTTTGGAGGGACAACCCTTTGTTCCAGCCCCAGCCCAAACCATAGTGACCATGGATGCCTCCCAACTCGGGTGGGGGGGGGCATTGTTCGGGCAGGACAGTCCAAGGCCTGTGGTCCCCTCATAGAGACCAGCTTGCATATCAGTGTCCTAGAGATGATGGCGGTCCTTCTAGCGTTGCAGCCTCTTCATGCCTTTCTTCCTCTGGGGACAATTGCTATTCAGTCAGACAACATGTCAGTAGTCTGGTATATCAACAAACAGGGAGGGACCAAATCTTACCTCCTTTGTCGCGAGGCGGTGAGAGTGTGGGAATGGGCAATCTCCACTGGTCGCTTTCTCATTGCAACGCACATTCTGGGACGGTCCAACATCCTAGCAGACAGGCTAAGTCAGACCATTCTGATGCCTTTCCGGTGGTCTCCGAATTTGTCACTAGCAGAACAGATCTTCAGTGAGTGGGGTCAACCTTGCTGCGATCTCTTCACATCTCCTTCCAACGAGAAGTGCAGCAAGTTTTTCACTCTGAAGGCCCTGCCGGGGGAGTCCTCCAGACACTTCTAGTTCATGCTTGGCCTCACGATCTTCTGTATGCTTACCCGCCAGTACCTCTCATTCCAAAGTTTCTGCAGAAAGCTTGTCGACTGGGGAGCAAAGTGATCCTTATTGCTCCATTCTGGCCTCGCCAGGTATGGTTTCCCTTCCTTTGGTCTCACCTTGGATCCTAGATCACATTCAGGATTTGATTTCACACCCCTCGTGGCCGAATCTGGACAGCCTGAAGCTGCTCCAGTTCCCATAATTGCTAGGACTCCCGGACTGTCTTCTTCAGTTAGATCTATTTTGGTAGCTGCTCATAAGTCTTCGACCAGAAAGATTTATTGCAGCAAGTGGAAATGTTTTTCTTTTTGGGCCTCTCAGAGGAGTTTAGACCCTTTCATGGCTCCTTTTTCCACTATTCTTGATTTTCTAGCTGATATTTTCCAGCACGGAGCTAGTTCTTTTGCTGTCAAAGTTCAGTTGGATGCCATTTCCCATTTTCATGTGGGCGAGAATTCTGCATCCTGAACATCTTCCAGACTGTGTAAAGCTTTTATCAAAGGCACTTTTTTGCTACCCCCCCCAGTCAAACATCATGTTCCCTTGTGGGACCTTACTATGGTTCTCCAAGCTCTGGATGTCCTTCAAGGATGCATCTGCAGTCCTAACAAATGGGTTGTCCTGCCTCAGGCAGCCCTTCGGTCGGCCGGATTCCAAAGTCTGGGTCTGGCCTCGGCTGATGTCGCACTTCACCCAACGTCATCGCTGCTGGGGTATAAAGGCATCAGCCGACGCCATTTTCCTCAGTCTTTCTTGCCGCGCAGTGCCCGAAGCAGAAGCTGTTCGCAAGTGCCGGTCGGTCAGATCCAGAGATTTCTACTATCGAAGACTTCTAAAAAGCTAAGTACCCCGTTGGGGACTCTTTCTTGCCTCAGCCGATGTCAGAAAAAGTAAATAATTGTTTAACTTGTGGGAAACAAATACCTCATAAGGATTTCCACTCTTACTGCCTTCCTTGCTTAGGCCCAGACCACGACGTAGCAGCTTGTCTAGCCTGTGCTTCCTTCAACTGACGGACACTTAGACGTCGGTCGGAGTTTGCGGAGGAGTTTTTTGGTCCCGCTTTTGCTTACAAAATGCCGTCGGAGACTCCGACTTCACAATTAGCTAAAAAGCGTAAGGAAAAGGACCGACACTCGCGGTCCGCGGTTTCGGCCGAAACCACGGTTAAGCCAACTGCGAGTGTCTCGGTTTCGGCTGAAACAGAGTCCTCGGTTCTTCCTTCGACCGAAAGCATTCCTCCTGCAGCCGAGGCCTCGCACAGCATGGCTGAATCTGCTACTGAAATTTCTCCTGCTGTAGCAGGCACCCAGGATTTATCAGATACTATTCCTTTAGACATATCTACTCCTGCACGTGGAGCTGCTAGGCCCCCTGCATCCATGTCTATCAAGGCTTTCTCTAGGGCTAAAGCAGCTAAATCTTCCAAGGCCTTGCCTTCTAAAACCCCCTGAAACAGGCCTAGCTCTAGTTCCCAAATGCTTAGCCTGGCAGAGGATCTCATTTCTTTGATCAGGGGATCCCAACCTCACCCTGACAGGGCCTCTCATCCCCCTCCAGAGAAGAGGCCTAGAGCAGAGCCCCCTGAACCAGTTTCTACGGATTATTCTTCTGATGATTCAGAAAACTCAAATCCTCCAGAAGGCCCTTATTCTCCATAGGAGGATTCTGACGCAGAAGACTCCATTCCTTCTGCCTCTCCTCCTGAGGAATTTTCTTTTGGGGAAACCTTGCATGCTATGAGGGAACAATTTCAATGGCAGGGCCAGGATTTTTCAGATTCTAGGAAACGGCTCAGGACCTTTTTGCATTTGCCACAGCATAGGCCTTTAGCCATTCCTCCAGTACTAACAGTTGTGGCTGATGCATTCAATGATGCTTGTACTGCCCCTGACTCTCTTCCTCCGGCCCCTGCTAAGCCCGACAGATACTACAGGGTCCCGGACACACATTATCACCTGTATAAGGCTCCTATTGCAAATCCTGAAACTATTTCTCAAGGCCCCAAAGCTGTAGCAACTGCCAAAAACCTCCCTCTGAAAGAGAATCTAGAGCATTAGAGAGATGGGGTAAAAAAGTTTATACTTCTGCTACTGTTTCGGCTAGGGCTTTAAACTGTCAATTCCACATGATTCAGTATCAGGAATTTTTGTTAGATCAGTTAAATAAAAAACTATCATCTCCTGAACCTATAGACCGTAAGTCCCTTCAGGATTTGGTACATAACACTCAGCAGGTCAGTAATCATTCCTTAAAATGCGGCTATGATGCACTGGAGGCTTCCTTTAGATCAGCTATGACTGGTACAGTGATCAGAAGGCATGCATGGTTAAAAGAGCAATCCTTACCAGACCATGTAAAGTCAAAGCTCCTAGATACTCCCATGGAGAAACTCAGTTTGTTTGGCTCTCCTGCACAGCAATTGTTAAAGAAGGTGGAGGAAAAAGCAAAATCTGTCCAAACAGTCAAGGACTTCTTACAGGTCCAGCCTCCTAGGTTTAGTAGAAATTGGCCTTCGAAGAATTGGTCCTTTCCAGACACCAGAGCACAGAGAGGCAGAAATAGGCGCTCAAGAGGCAGAGGTCAATCCAGAGGTGCCTACAGGGGACGTCAGTGGCAGCCTAACAACCAGAGAAGTACTGCCGCAGATCCAGCCACTACCACTTCCACAGGACAGTCACAGTGACTTGGCTCTGATACCGCCTACCAGGGAACAACTGGAAGCACCCTTAGGCGGAAAGCTAGCCTTATTTTCAGTAAACTGGCATTACATTACAGGAGGCAAATGGATTTTACAGACAATAGACAAAGGTTACAGGTTTCACTTCCATACTCTACCAAGGAAGAGAGGAATGCCAAACCTACCACCAAACCAAAAGACAAACGCTGTAGGACAAATCAACCACTTACTAAGGATGAGAGCTATAGAAAAGGTACCGGCTATGGAACAAGGACAAGGATTTTATTCCAGACTTTTCCTGGTGCCAAGAAAAGAAAACCAATGGAGGCCTATTCTCGACCTGTCCGCTCTCAACACATATCTCATTATTCCAAAATTCAGAATGCTGACCCTACAGCACCTTCTTCCCATGCTGGGCAAGGAGGCTTGGCTGGTGACTCTAGATCTCAAGGAGGCATACCTGCACGTCCCTATTCGACCAGATTGCAGAAGATACCTCAGATTTCTTGCAGGATCAGAGCATTATCAATTCTCAGCATTGCCCTTTGGCTTATCTACTGCACCCAGAGTATTCACGAAATGCCTGGCATCAGTAATTGCTCATTGCAGGCTTCAGGGAATTCAAATTTATCCATACCTGGACGACTGCCTGCTACAAGCGGACAACAAGATCAAATTAACAAAAGATTTGGAAAAGGTTATTCACCTACTGCAGGCCTTGGGATACACAGTCAACATAAAAAAGTCAAGGCAGGTACCATCCCAAAGGATTACATTCTTGGGTGCATAACTGGACACATCAAATCAAATGGCATTTCTCACAACAGAAAAACAACTACCACTCTATTTCAAGGCATTAACAACGCAGAACCAGCTTACAGCAAGGAAAATCCTGCAAGCCCTGGGTTACATGGCATCCTGCATAATATTGATCCCACATGCCAGACTGCATATGAGGAAGTTGCAATGGTACCTAAGGAATTTATGGTCTCAGCACATGCACAGCCTAGAAACCCAAATTCCAATAATTCCATGCCTGAAGCAAGAATTCCTGTGGTGGGCTCAGGCCTGTCAGTTGAACAAAGGACTGCCTTTCCACAGCCCTCACCCAAGCCAGACTATCACCACGGACGCCTCAGACCTCGGTTGGGGGGCACACATGGCAGACAAGTGTATACAAGGCCTATGGACACAGGACCAGCTGAACCTACACATAAATCAAAAAGGAGATGCTGGCAGTGAAACAGGCAATTCAGACATTCAGACCGTTTCTTCAACAGGGTCATTTGCTGATAAGGACGGACAACACCACAGTTATGTGGTATATCAACAAGCAGGGAGGCACACATTCATATCCTCTATGCCGGATGGCAATGGACCTGTGGAATGTGGCCCTGAACCTCAACATTCAGCTCCAGGCCTTATTTGTGCAGGAAAAGAAAATATATTAGCAGACACATTAAGCAGAACTACCACGGATGCCCACGAATGGATGCTGTATCCGGACATCTTCAAAACCATTACAGAGAAATGGGGGCTACCAGAAATAGACCTGTTCGCATCCCCACACAACCACCAATTGAGAAAATTCTGCACAAGGACATACCACCCACTTGCTTGGAAGGTGGACTCCCTATCCTTCAGTTGGGAAAACCTAACAGCATATGCATTCCCACCTCTACCTTTGATGCACAAAGTGCTACTGAAGATCAAAGAAGATCACCCAAGGATCATACTGATAGCTCCAGACTGGCCGAGGCAGCATTGGTACCCGCTTCTGAGAAGTATGTCTCGGACACACGCATGGCCTCTACCTCTAGTTCCTCTGCTGCTAACACAGAACAACTTCAAGATCCTGCATCCAAACTTGAAAACACTGCAGCTAGCTGCTTGGAATCTTACATGAAACAAAATAACCCAGAATTATCTCAGAGGGTTAAAGGCATTATCCTGGAGGCTCGCAGACCCTCCACAAGGAGGACTTATTCAGCAAATTGGAAAAGATACCTCATTTGGAGTGCAGCAAAAGGAGAAAATGTATCATTGGCAAACATAGCTAACATCCTGGAATATTTAGCAGAGCTTTTCCATAATGGCCTGTCTTACTCCTCCATCAAGATTCATGCATCAGCAATTTCAGCAGAATACAACATGGATCCACCAGTCTTCTCTCATCCTCTTCTCAGGCAGTTTCTGAGAGGAATTAAAAATGTAAAGCCTCCAAGGAAGCCACCTCTACCTACATGGGACCTCAACTATGTGCTGGAAAAGTTAACACTTCCCCCTTTTGAACCAGCAGCAACAGCAGAATTACAGTACTTATCTTGGAAAACTGCTTTCCTGCTTGCAATCACTTCAGCAAGAAGGGTTTCTGAATTACAGGCATTAATGGCAGTACAGCCCTTCCTTATCTTCCATCAGGATAGAGTGTCCTTGAGAACTAACCCTACTTTTATGCCAAAGGTGGTCTCCAGGGTATCTTTGAACCAAGCAGTCCACCTACCAACATTCTTCCCCAACCCACAGAACAGGGGGGAAAGACTACTGCACACCTTGGATGTACACAGGCAATTGCGCTACTACCTGGACAGAACCAAGAACAATAGAAAAACTGACCAGCTTCTGGTAGCATATGCAGCAGGAATGGAAGGAAAAGCAATTTCAAAACAGACAATCTCAAAATGGATAGGAAATTGCATTAGATTTTGTTACTCCTTTCATGGGAAGACAACTCCAGAAAACATCAGACCTCACTCCACAAGGGCTACAGCCACTACTACAGCTTTCTTACGAGGAGTGGCTACCAAAGACATTTTAGAGGCTGCTACTTGGAGCTCCGTGCATACATTTGCCAAGCATTATAATCTGCCTTTATACTCCAGATCCCGAGCAGGTTTTGCCACTGCTGTTTTGCAAGGGATCTTAACTACACCATAATCTTCTTAGTGCCTCCTCCCCCAGTTTGGCTATGGTATTCTACCCATTTGTTAGGACTGCAGATGCATCCTTGAAGGACATAGTACAGTTTTGTACCTACCATAAATGTAGATGTCCGAGAGGTATGCATCTGCAGTCAGGATTACCCACCCTCCTTCCCCTCTGTGGTATTCCTAGGGTACTTACCCCACTTTTAGCTAGCTGGGGGAATCTATTATGGTGTATTTGTTTGTATAAATATATATATATATATATATATATATATATATATATATATATATATATATATATATATATATATTGCTCTCTATTGTTTGGAATTATCTGCATTTATCCAAATTTAGCTTTCCTAGAGGGCACCTGGCATCTGGGGCAAGAAACACTGAGGAAAATGGCGTCAGCTGATGCCTTTATACCCCAGCAGTGATGACGTCGGGTGAAGTGTGACATCAGCCGAGGCCAGACCCAGACTTTGGAATCCGGCCGACCGAAGGGCTGCCTGACGCAGGACAACCCATTTGTTAGGACTGCAGATGCATACCTCTCGGACATCTACATTTATGGTAGGTACAAAACTGTACTTTGCTCCACCTCTCGAACCTGCCGCAACTGCAGATCTAAAATTTCTGTCGTGGAAAACAGCTTTTCTGGTAGCTATCACTTCTACTAGAAGGATTTCAGAATTACAGGCCTTGTCCATCAAACATCCTTACATAATTTTTCATAAAGGCAGAGTTTCCCTTAGGACCAATCCGTTTTTTCTTCTTAAGGTGGCATCACCAGTCAGTATCAATCAGACTATAAATTTGCCTGTGTTCTTTCCCAATTTTACGAACAACATGGATTACAAACTACACATGTTGCATGTTCATAGACAGTTACAATTCTATTTACACAGGACAAAAGAATTTCCGTACGTCTAATCAATTGTTTCTTTCCTTCTATAAACCCTTTTTGGGGAAACCTATCTCCAAGGTCACCATAGCTAGATGGATTTCGTTATGCATTCTGCAGGTCTACAAGGACAAAGGCATGTCTCCTCCAGGTCAGGTAAAAGCTCATTCCACTAGGTCCATGGCTACGTCTGCGGCATTCTGGTCTAGAGTGTCTTTGGATGACATTTGCTCTGCAGCTACTTGTTCCTCATCTCATACATTTTATTCTCATTACAAATTGGATTTGATTTCCAGGTGGAGAGCATCTTTTGGTTCCATGGTGCTCCGGAATATCCTTCCATGGGGGCCTCCCAGGAGGTTTAGTAGCTGGGGACTCAACTACTTCAGATAAAGAAGTTATGTCCTCACCATAACGTTCCATCTGAGTAGTTGTACTTCGTTTGTCTTCAACCATCCCTCCCTCCTTCCCCCGGACCTTGGTGCATGATCAGCCTACGGGCTGCAGTATAGGTCACAAGTATATTATCAGGTGGGGTTCTCAGTATGAGTTCAGCAAACTCGATCTGGGGATGGAAGGCAGTGGAGGTGTGTTATGGGTACGGGGAGGAGTCTGGAGCTCAGTGCTGATGCTAGTAATATTTGCTGGCTTGGATCCGTATTCCCACAGGTTGAAGATGAATGAAGTACAACTACTCAGATGGAAAGTTATGGTGAGTACATAACTTCTTTTTTCCTTTCATCCCAGATGTATGGATTTGGCTGTTTCTAAGCAAACCATATCCTCATGGATTTCTAAGGCCATTTTTTCGTACTTTTTTCATGGAAAATGCCTTTCTGCCACTGTAAAGGCTCATTATACCAGAGCTGTAGCTTCCTCTGCTGCTTTTTCCAAAGGATTGTATACCAGTTCCATCCTTGACATTATAACTTGGCTGTTGTTTCCAGAGCAAGAGCTGGCTTTGCCAGAGATATCCTTCATGGGTTTCTTGAGGGCTCTTCTGGGCCTTCCTCCTCCCTAGTTTCCTCATGAGCTTTTGTACTCTCCCTTTGGTAAAGAAAATTACAACAGTATTGTAGAAGGACATAGTACAGTTGTGTGAAGTCTTACCATAACAGTAGATGTCCTTTTCTTCACTGTTGTAGGATTCACTCTCTCTCTCCTTCTGCTTATGTCTGTTTGTTTTCTTTTTTTTTTTATTTCTCCTTCTGGATACACATATTTCTCCTTGGACTGTTGTTCCTCCTGGGTCTTTTCATTTCTGAGGCAAGTACGTCTGTACTTTATGCCCTGTGCCTTGAGCAGGGAGCATACATGTGATGTATGATGTGTATAAAATTATAAGGCTTTGGTGTACTGCTCGGATGTTTGGCTACCCTTGACAGTAAAGAGTACTGCAACAGTAAAGAGAGGGACATTTGCTGTTATGGTAAGACTGTACACAACTGTACTTTTTATACTAAATAACATTACTGTTTACACTTTTTAAACAGCATTTACTGTTAACAGTATATATATATATATATATATATATATATATATATATATATATATGTTTGGCCTACCATGTTGACTTGCATTTCAGGAATGTTCAGGAATGTGAGGATGTCTGTAAGCTTCTTGAGATATGACATTCTGTAGCTGCTAAGTAAGATAGTGCCATTATGATGTAATGTGTTAGTTTTACTACAGATCACATCTTTAATCCTGTATCCGACATTACCTGATAAAGTATCAGAATTCATACTATACATGCATGCTTTATTTTGTTATAAACATTCTTTACCATCACTTTCTTGATAAATGACCACTCACAGATCACCCTTATTGGTTGTGTTTGGTGGTTACAGAAGTTATACAAGGCAAAATGTTCTTTATTTTACCAAGTGTTTGTGTTTTTTTACTATTTTCTAATACATTGACGTCCTACAGTCCCAGTGGTGCGGTTGTTTATTGTTTTAGTGGATCTACAAAATAAATTAGAGAATTTATCATCTGTTTACATACTGGTAAAAATATTTTCTGTCAACTAATTTAGTAAGCAAAGTTTGCTCACAGTACATGTGCAACACTGAATTGTTTAAACCATCTGTATATTTCATTTAGCCTGCTTATAGGTTCATATGTTCATACTAGGCTATCTGCCCTAGGGCATTTATAAGCCTAGCCAGAGTGTGTTTGGCTTTCACCACCCATTTTAAATTAATTTTGCTATGCCCTTTTTCGAGGTTAGTATACTGTGCCTCTGTCTAACAGTGACACAGAAGTGATACCCAGGGTAAACTTACGATCTCCCATCCACTCATCAAGATTCCTCTTGAGAGAGAGTCAATGAGGGACTCTGCCTAACCTGGACTGGGATTTTATTCCATAGTGAAGGGAGCCTCTGGGTTATGAATCTGTCCCTCCAGCATGTCCTATTTATTTCAGTGTTGAGGTTCAAGTCTCTCGAGCGCGTAGCTCGATGGGATTTGGATTTTCTGAGGTGCAGCATGTCCATTAATTCCGGGTTGGGCATGGCTTTATACATCAGGCACAGATCGCCTCTGAGCAGGCGGTATGCCACTGAGTAGAGCTGGAGTTTCTTTAACCGGGCAGCATATGGCATCTGTTTGAGCCCTTTGATCCTCTTGGTGAGGTACTTTTGGGGTCTTTCCAGTTGCTGCAGGTGTCTGGTAAGGTACATCCCAAAAGGGGCATTGTACTCAATTATGGGCCTGATGAGGGATGAGTAAAGAGACACGATGACCTCCCCTGATCTAGATGTGAATCCCTTCATGATTAGGTGGGCTATATAAAATGTTTTTCTAACCACTTTGGCCACGTGGTTGTGAAATGAGAGATTGCTATCAACTTGGGTCCCCAGGTCCCTAATTACTTCTTCTGTACTTAATGGATTACCACCTATGTGGTAATTTGTGGGCACTTTGTTTTTGCCAAAGGGGATGACCATACACATTTTGGCGTTTAGCTTGAGGCCATGGCTCTGGCACCATTTGTCTATTTCTATGAGGCCCTTTTGGGGGATGCTTGTGTCGGCTGGAGAGTCGATTATGGCGCCCAGTTTGCAGTCATCTGTGAACTTGGTCAGCCACAGTCCTTCCGTGTTGGCCTGTACCTCCGAGAAATATATACCAAACAAGAGAGGTCCCAGGACTGGGCCTTGTGGGACGCCACTTGTAATTGGTTTGGAGTCTGACATGGCTCCAGCAATTCTAACCATGTGGGTTCTGTCCTTGAGCCAGTTTGCAACCCATCTAGTGACATAGGGGTTTATATTTAAGCTGGTGAGCTTATCTATAATGCCCGAGTGGGGTATTGTATCGAAGGCTTTTGTGAGGTCCAGGTAGGCTGTGTGGAAAACCTTCCCCTCGTCAATGGCCTTGGTGACTGTTACAAAGAAATCGACCAGGTTTAGTAGGCAGGATCTGCCCTTAAAGCCAAACTGGGTAGGATCCAGTGTCTGTAGGTCCCCAATATCTGTATTTATGAGGTCCATAGGTTCATAGGTTCATAGATTAGTACTAAGCTAACTGCTCTTGCAAGCCATTTTAAGCTTAGCCAATTATCCCTTGTGAGATTCAAACCCTGCACCTTGTGTTTGTAAGGGAAACACCTTAACCATTAGGCCACCCTCCCAGCCCATGATGATCCTTTCCATAGCTTTGCAGACCAAGCTAGTCAGGCTTATGGGGCGATAGTTTCCAGGATGCATTGAGGCACCACCTTTGTGGACAGGGACCACTGTTGCTGTATGCCACTCTTTAGGTACGTATCCTGTAGTAAGGCTGAGATTGAACAGTAGTTTTATGTTTGGGTTTAGCTCTTCTTGGAGTTAATGTAGGACGCAGCCCGGGATACCGTCTGATCCCCATTGATGCTGTGTTTTTTGCTTTGAAGAGGGCGGCTCTTACCTGAGCATCTGAGATGTCAGGGGGCAGCACTCTGCTGAGATAGATATTTGCCCTTTTGGTGGGGGAGGGGAGGTGTTTGCGCTGAACCTGTCAGCTAGGATGTTGGCAATGTCTGTGGGTTCGGTGTATTTTTTGTCATTTTGGACTAATTCTGAGCATATCTGGGAATTCCCACCCAGGTTCCTAACATAACTAAAGAAAGCCTTGTGATTATCCTTAGTGCCCTGTACAATTTTTCTCTCGAAGCTGGCTTTAGATGATTTTATGAGTGCCCGTAGTTTTTTTGCTAATACTGATCAGGGATGCCTTCCCTTTTTGGGATTTTGCTCTGTCATGTAGTAGCTTCCTCCTTCTGTTATATAGTTTGTTTATGGCT
Source organism: Protopterus annectens (assembly GCF_019279795.1). Lineage (NCBI taxonomy): Eukaryota > Metazoa > Chordata > Ceratodontiformes > Protopteridae > Protopterus > Protopterus annectens. The sequence goes on from NC_056730.1 coordinate 483,945,646, forward strand.
GGGGTCCACCAGACAGGACGTCTGCCTTTGGAGGATTGGGTCTTGGTTTTATTTGGGATTGCATGATCCATGCATTCCTGAAGGTGTTCATAGAATGCGTTTATAAAGGATTCTGCAGTCTGGGCCGTATTTTCCACAGGCCCGGGGGCTTTGAAGGATTCCACCTCGGTTTTGAGGAGTGTGAAATTTGCTTTAGAGAAGTTTTTCACTTTGTTTTTTTGGGTAGGGGGTGGGGTCGGGATGTGAATATCCAGTGAGATTAGTTTATGGTCTGATCTTACCAGTGAGGGATACACTTCTGGTCTGGAGCATAGAGTCCCCATGTTGGTGATGGTCAGGTCCAGTATGTTTTCCCCTCTTGTGGGAGTGGTAACAAGTTGTTCCGTAGCATTTGAGTTTATAAATTCTAGGAACCTTTGGGCTAGGGTGTTGGAGCTAGAGTAATGCTCCCAGTCTATGTTTGGGTGGTTGAAGTCGCCCAATATAATGGTGTTTGGAGAGACCTTCATATTTTCCAGTGTTCTCAGGAAGGCCGAGTGGGGTTCCTGGGTTTGGGCGGTGGTCTGTAGCAGGCTATAAACTGGAAGGCAGTTTTACCCACTGTTAGTTGCACATGGATAGTCTCTGATGCTTCGTGCTGTGCCACCAATCTGGAGGTGTGGGTATCTTTGACGAATATTGATACTCCCCCTCCTTTTGTGGTTTGGTCCAAGTTTTGGGGCCAAAAAGCATGGTATGAGGTATAACCTGGTAGTGCTGGGGTGCTCTCGGGAGCCTTGAACCAGGTTTCTGTTACTGCACAGATGTCGATGTTCTCCATGCTAAGGAGAGTTTCGAGTGCATGCATCTTGAGGTTTAGACTTCTGGCGTTGAGTAGTATTACTCTTAGTTTCTTATCCCTTGTGATACCTATGGAGGTGGGTTTGTCTTTTGAGCCTTGCCTAAAAAAGGCACTAAGGGGTAGCAAGAGCCTTTGCCAATATCCGAAAGCCCAGGGGTGACAGGTGCAAGCCGTCCCTAGCGAAGCATCGTGGCTTGTCGAGCATGTCATCCCAGGCTGACAGGCATTGGATCCCCTTTGAATGACACCAATACTTAAGCCAATTGTTGAAATTGATCATCTTGTCTTCATATTGTGGCATCATTCTTGGTGAGGGTAAGATGCTACTCAAGGTCAGGGTCATACCGGCCTGGCCTACATGCTCAGAGAGCTTCTCTATGTCTCTTTTCATGTAGTCCAGGGAGGTATGTCTCAGGTCATTCACACCAGCATGGACAATGACTGAGTCATATTTGTACTTGCCATGGAGTGACCTGAGTGCTTGTGTTATGTGGCGGCTCCTAGCACCCGACAGGCAGCTCACTGTGACCTTCTCCTTGTTCAGCCTGGTGAGCGTGACATCAGTTTGCCTAACGATAGAGTCACCTATTACAAGTGTATCAGGTGTGTTGTTTAGCCTTAATGGCTGTGACTGTTCGGCACACTGGCTTTGTGAGCTATGTGTTGCATGTGTTTTGTTTTGGGGTAGCGGTTGTTTGGGTGTCTGCTTTGGAGGTCTCTGCTGCTTAGGCAGATTTTTATTTAGAGCCTCCGAGTATGTTTTTGTGTGTTTGTGTTTGGTTTGCTGTCGTGGTAGGTCTATGTGAGACTGGAATTGTAGTGAGTGTGGTTTTCTTCTCCTCCTGACTGGTTACGCCAGTACTGAGTTGAGAGAGCTTAGCCTACAGTTTGGCTATATGGTTGCATCTCTCACATGTGTTGGAATTTGTTGGGAGGAGGAGAGGGTTGTCTGTGTACATGAGGCAGTTGTAACATTGCCTCAAGATTCCCAGATTCACCAGCTGAACCGGAGAGGAGATTGACAACTGACCTTTGGACATGCTAGAATAGTATTGGGAATTCCTTTATAATTGAAAAAAGGGCCAATGGGGAACAAGGTACTCAAGGGGAGTTTGTGAGTGTGTAGTGCTTTTAATTTTTTAGTGCTGACTTATATAATTTCTTTAGTGAGCAAGTGCCAGGTAACTTAAATGCAATGTGTTGCAGGTAACTTAAATGCAAAAACGACAAACAGTAACTTTATTTCAAGTGAAACAAGGAAATAAGTACAGTAAGCAATGCAGATATCACTAGGGATTCACAAAAGCACTGAAAAGCCGCGTTTTAGGTGGAATTAGCGTTTCAGGGAAATGAGCAAACAAACAACAAGCATACAAACAAAGCTAGATTCAGCAGGCCTGGATCTAGTCTATGCTACAGCAAACAAGGTGTACCAATTTCAGTAAGAAACCGTTCAAATATGCAGGCACTATAAGCCTTTAACCAGAAATTCCCAGCTCAGAAGGGCAGAGTCCAGCCTCTCCTCCCACAAGAGTGCAGACCACGAACCCTCTTAATGTAAAATAACTGACCTAAAGCCCAAGTGCTTAATCCAAAAGACTTAGAATGATAGCTACACTTTAATCAAGTTACTACCAAGCAGTAATAAATACAATTAAATACTTTGAAGAATGCCTGAATTAGTGCTCAAGTTATACAAACAAAGCTAGATTCAGCAGGCCTGGATCTAGTCTATGCTACAGCAAACAAGGTGTACCAATTTCAGTAAGAAGCAGTTCAGATATGCAGGCACTATAAGCCTTTAACCAGAAATTCCCAGCTCAGAAGGGCAGAGTCCAGCCTCTCCTCCCACAAGAGTGCAGACCACAAACCCTCTTAATGTAAAATAACTGGCCTGAACCCCAAGTGCTTAAACCAGAATTAATACACTTTTAGCATAAAAGACACTGAGCCCTCAATCAGCAGTTCCCAACTTAGAAGGATGTAAGCTACCTGTTCTGCCACTACAGTGCAGACCACAAACCTTCTTAATGTAAAACTGGTCTGAAGCCCAAGTGCTTAAACTAAAAGGCTTAGAATGAGTTACACCAAGCAGTAGTAAATACAATTGAGTACTTTTAAGATGACGCAAAAGCAAAATAAAGTAGGAAGAAACACAAATGCAGTAAAAGCAGATAAATTGTTTTTTTTTTTTTTTTTGAGTGAGCAAATGAGATAGGCCCAGGAGATACATGACAGAAACAAGTGCAAATGCAGGCCTTCAAATCAGAAAGTTGAGAAAGATGGAAGACCGCCCAAACGGCCAATAACTACAAATTCTGGGCCAGAACCACTCCTTATGTGGTAGACAGGTTACCTAATGCTTACCACTCCCACTGATAAGCTAGAAGGCTTCTATTCAACACAGAAAGGCTTGGGGGGCTCAGAAGCTTACAACCAGTCCTGGATACAGCAAATCTGTATCTGGAATACTAATTACAGGAAAGGTAGGAAACAGGCTTACATTTTTTTTTTCAGAAAAGTAGCAAAAACAGTAGTAAAAACAATTCACATGCAGTGCAAGCTGGCACACTTGAGTATGTAGCAATATTAGTCCACACACAGTTTGAAAAAATGCAATTAAATTAAAAAGGACTAAAAGCAAGTGCAGAAAGGGTTTATTAGGTAGAATGCGGTAAAGAGATGGGACTGGGGGAGTGTCCTAGATCTACAGTGGGGTGGGCACTGCAAAAGCCACCAAATTTAAACTACAACCAGGAACAGGGAGGGGGGATGGGGAAGACAGTTTCACCAGAGATGTGAGGAATCACAGTGCAAATTATAAAACCCAGAAAATATATACTGATCTCTGTATATTTGCAGAACAGTAAGACAACAGATATCTAAGCAACAATTTAGCTCTATAATACAGAATAATACAGAAAAATATACTCAGCTCTATATATTTGCAGATAGTCTTGTTTAGAGTAATGGAAAAGTTCGTGTATGTTCTAAATTTAAGTTCCTGACTAGTAGTTCAAGTTTCTTGTTCTACCAAGGAGGCAATACCTTGATTTATCTTTTTGCATTTCTTTTAGCTGTAATGCACTTTTCCAATGATTCAAGGCAGACATTCTTTAACCTTTCCCAGCACAGTTTTCCATCATCTTGCTCACTAATAGCACTCCAGTTAAGGGCTGTGCGTTTGTGCATGCGCACGTGCATGTGTGAATTCATCAAACAGCCACATTGTCAAACATCTTCTCATTAACAGTGCAGACCATTGAATCCCCACACTCCCACTAATTATATATACCAACTCCAAGATTATACTGCAGTGGAGAAAAGGGCAACATTTTTTGATCCTTATTATAACACGATCCCAGACAGAATGGTTTGACGGCCTGCACTGTCGATGCAATGACGTTTGACAATGTGGCCATTCGATGACTTGACATAGACTTGTGTGTGTGTTTGTGTGTGTAAAGCACACACAAAAAACTGTAATTATTTTTTCCAGGTGGAGATGCAGCAGAGAAGTAAAATGCAGAAACTATTAAAAAATAATCTGCATTTTTGTTCAAGTATATGTGAAATGCAGTATATGAACCTTGTAATTATTTAGGTGAAATGTGCAGTAAAGATGCATGAAGCTATGAAAGAATTATGTTGGCTTCATATAGCCATCCACAGAGCGAACTTTTGTTTTACTAAACTGTCGGATCTTGTCAAGGGGTGCATTGCCATAGATCAGTGATGGCAAACCTATGACATGCGTGTCAAAGGTGACACACGCCACTACATTTTGGGTGACATGCCAGTGATCACCAACACCCAAGTTACCAAAGACACTGCTTTTGCATTTGTTGCTCATGTGTGAAGTGCACTGAATTATTTTGTGCCAGAAGCTTTTGACACAGCAAACCCAAAATGTTCGCCTTCACTGCCATAGGTGTATAAAACTTCCTGCAGAGCTGAGTGACTTGACAGGCAACAAACGAAAAAGACGCTGGAATCAAGTGTAAGAACAAACCAAACCAAATACCATACACTTGAAGGAAATAAGGCTCGGCTCCTGGATATGTCCAAAACTTTTAATAATCGACAAAGAGGTCACTCTTTAACGCAAAGTCACAAAAAGTACGTTTTCATTTCACACGACTTCTTCAGAAAGCAGACATCAGAATACTGCTACAATGGATACATCCTCCTTTTATAATCACTCAACTAGTTGTCCGTGGATGAATCGGAAGGAATCCTTTCCATATTTCTGGTCATTCTGGTCCTCGGGGCCTTCTCTTCCTTTTCTGAACTTAAAAAAAGTTGGGCCTTGCTCCAAGTTCTGTGGAATTAGTGCGACCATCAGTGTTACTTAATTCACCCACAGGAAAAGCATTGACTGTGTTAGTTTGCAGGAAGTCTGCTGCTGAAGCCACAGTTCAACTGTAACACTTAAGTAACACTGATGGTCCCACTAATTCCACAGAACTTGGAGCAAGGCCCAACTTTTTTTAAGTTCAGAAAAGGAAGAGAAGGCCCCGAGGACCAGAATGACCAGAAAAATGGAAAGGATTCCTTCCGATTCATCCACGGACAATTAGCTGAGTGATTATAAAAGGAGGATGTATCCATTGTAGCAGTATTCTGATGTCTGCTTTCTGAAGAAGTCGTGTGAAACGAAAACGTACTTTTTGTGACTTTGCGTTAAAGTGTGACCTCTTTGTGGATTATTAAAAGTTTTGGACATATCCAGGAGCCGAGCCTTATTTCCTTCAAGTGTATGGTATTTGACTTGACAGGCAAGGTATTTTCATTTAAAAATGTGAATTGGAAAGGAAATGGAAGAATCTAAAATGCTTTGCTGACTACAGAGGGAGGATCTTGCCATAAGAAGCAATGCAGATTCAGTAACTGCCAGTGATGATTTCTTTCAGGATGCTACTTTGGACATTTTTTTAAATAATGTGACACTTCCAAGTTTAGAAGTTAACTAGCAGCTAGAGTCTGTGCTTGCATTTTCAAATATACTGTGTCAGTTATGACTGCAAATAAAATAATGCTTGCTGGCATTGAGGTCTTGTCTAGAGACCATGTCTGTAAATGCTTCCTTAGAGTTTTCTGCAGCAGTTTATTATTATAGCTAGAGTAGTGCTTTTCTGAATGCCATCCATTTAAACCTTTTATTTTACATTTCCTTGGGCAAGACCATTTGATTTTCAAAATGCAAGGCCTAATTTTTATTTCCAATATATATTGTTAGATTTCAAATGCTTGCAGTTGAATGCCAGTGTATGTACGTAGGGGTAGTTCCAAAACATTGTGATTGTCATCTGTCTTTTGGAGAATGAGTACTTTATTACAGCTAACCATCTCTCATGGGATATAATTGTCTCATTTTAAGTACATTTGTGATTTTAACAGTTGATGTGCTGAGATGAGTGTGATTGGTGGTAGCATGTTACCATTACACTATGTTCGAATACCAAATGAACATTGCAAGTTTATGTTACTGTTGGGAAGGTTGCAGTGCAAGGCAGTATGCTGAAAATGAAGGATAGTAAATCATGGGAAGCCAGTGATTATTGCTTTACTGTACAGCAGTGGATTGTGAATTGTATTCGAGTGTGGGTGGTGTTATTGATGGCCAAAGGCAGCGGTGTTAATTTGTTATGTGCTTTTAAGGCTAATCTCACGTGTTATTAATCACTGGCAGTTGTGGAGATTGCAAGACCATAATCTCTGTCTCTCTCATACTAATTGTTGTCATTGGATGACTTTCTAAGGCCATCCATCCTACAGTCTGTAGACATTATACTATTCCAAATAGCCTCAAAGTCTGCAGTCTTGCATCTCGTAGCAATAGTAGCTATCGTTGTAACAGAAGGAGCGATAGAAGAGTGCATTGTCTGAAAACCACCTACCTTAGTAACACAACTATTCATATTGGTCAAAACAGGGTCATGTTATTTCCACAGGTCAGGTTGAAATTTGACTATTTCTTTAAATTCAGTATACTGAGATCCCCAAATTCTGATGCTTGGGGAAATTAAGCATATACATGCATCCCTTCAAGGTTTGCATAATTAAAGTCACCCTGAAGAATAGAAGGGCCAGTTACTAAGATTCAAGGTAAATATGAAAACAATCTTGAATGATGCAGAGACTTCATGCTGGGAATTCTATAACATGCAGCAAGTTTAATGTTTAGGACATGATGTATTATTAGTCTGAGTTACCAGAATATTGTAATCCTGGCCTACAAATGTTGAAAGTCATTGAACAGAATTATGCAAGAGTGTTAGAGGGTGCATGCATTCATCTTTAATAAAGTTAGAATGGTGCATGAAAAGCATCTCAAGCTTCAGTAATGACAGTAACCCTTGATTTATTTGAGTAGTAGTAATAATCTTTTATTTGACCCCCCCCCGAAAAATGTTCTTGCATAAGTATAGTAGTCATTCTGTAGTATTGAATCTAATTGCTGTAAGTTGTGTATATGTTGGAATGTGTCTTTCCCTAAAAATGTTTCAACACACATACGCTTTCACTTATCTTGTAAGAAGCTTTCCCCTTTGTAGCTCAAATGTAGCCTGTCAGAAGCAAATGCAGAAATATAATCCACAGCATCATACCACGTGCTTAGAATATTCAAGCCATTTTCTTAGCAAAAGCTGCAAAACAATTTATTGAATAGACTAGCTTTTATGAATTTGTAGTCTGTTAATCTGGGTAGTGGCAGAATTTCACTAAATGTAAGCCCCACAGCTTGATGCTTACAGTGCTGAGTATTGATCTCCATAGATTTTTTGGTGTGGTTTAAAGAAACATTCTTAAGGTTATTCCCACCCACACAGGTAACAGTCACCAGTTTAGTAACCAGGTCAACGGTTTCCATAATTTTAAGGTCTGACAAACCTGTAATCATACATGTTAACCTCTTAGTGCAGCAATTTTGGACAAAGCCAAACAAAACTAGGGGGAGGGACACAAAAGACCAAGATCAGGGATAGATTTTAAATATGGAAAGACAGTTAAAAACTCCTCCCCACAATATATTACCTAATCTCGTAATCATCTCATCCTCTTTCTGTACGTCCCAGACCACTACTATCCTTTTTACCCCACCCCAAAGCCTTCACTTTTCTATTTACCTTTCCTTTCAAAAGACTTTTTCCTAAACTCTAGCCCTCTACCACCTCTCCCCTGATCAGTAACTCTTGTAAACAAAATGTTGTTCCTTATATTATTCTCATATTCTATTATTGCCCTCCCACTAAACATGCTATCCCCTTCCTTTAAACTACACTACCACAACTCCCCCCCCCCCCAAAAAAAAAAAAAAAAAACACTGTGTTATTGTATTTTCAACACCCTGGAAACAACATGCCCATACTCAAACAATTTTTCTCCTGGGTATCTAGTACTATTAATTATGAAAAAATCGTTCTTGGTGATGCCAATATTGATTGATGAACTGTAGCCTCTTAACAGTCCCTCATCCTGCATAAATCTATTTGGTTTGACTCAACTAATCACAGCATCTACTAGATACAACAGAATCAATAAGGGCACAATTAGTGATTGGATTTTAGTCTCTGACCCCAGTAAATATACTCTCAGTGAAACTTATCCTAACTCCCTAAGTGACCATCTCCTGCATACACACACACAGACTTAACACTTATCACTCCAATACCCACCAACCTGAACCAACCAGTAATCTCACAAAATTTAACAAAGACTTATTCAGCAGTATCTTAAGGTCCTGCAACAGGTCTCTTCTATTAGATGATGCAGTTACTTTTTTAAATACCCTAAATAAACTTGCCTTTCTATGTAGAAAAAGAGTAAAAGTAAAACACTCCTGCAGCTATCCACCCTTTCCAGAAGCATTATGCATTCCAGAGACGAGGCTTGGCGGAAGTAGCTGTATAAAAGTAAAAATCTTTCAGCAATACAGGGAATTTCATAATTAAACTACAGAACAAGTATACAGAGATCAGAAGTGATACTATGACCAACTACAATGTAATCATTAAAATGATCCAAAAAATGATGGTCTTGTATTTACACACTACTCATTCCTGGCTTAGCAAAGATCCTTACCCTTCTCAAACCTGTTCTCTCCTCAAAATAGCAACTGCATTTAATAAATACTTTATAGAGAGCATTGCTGCCCTCACCAATAACACATCACCCTACTCTACACCAACCCATAGCATATTGCTTACTGCCCCCTCCGCTACCATATTGACCTCTGAAAAACATGAATCCAAGTAATCCTTTGCCACAAACACTAACAACTTTACCTTATAATCTGTAACAATATCTACTATAACCTTGCTCCACAGCTACTGACAACTTCCCACCTGAATACCTCAAGATGGCAAAAGAAGCCATGTCTTACCCAGTCTCTCAATAGAGCCATACAGGAATATCTCAACTATTTAGAAATGATCATATGTCATCCCACTGCACAAGGGAGGAAGCTAAATCTCTAACTTTCGTCCCATTGCAGTTATCTCCCCTCTCAAAAATCCTATAAAAATGTATCTACAGTCAACTTCTTCACCATCACCTCTCAGAACAGCTCTTAACTAGTACTCAACATGGATTTTGCCCTGGCCATAGTACAACTACTGCATGTATTGTCCTTTTTAGCTAATGTAAACAAGAAAAGGACTCTGGCAAACTTCACTTCCATATTTCTGGATCTTTCCAAAGCCGTTGGTACCGTCTTACTTAGCATAGTCGTTCAACAGCTGCTCCATCTTGGCCCATCCCCTCCTTCACTTTGGTGATTTAAAAGCTACATGTCTGATAGATAGCAAGCTGTTAGATGGCAACATACTTTCTCTTTTTACCTCCCTATTACCACTGGTGTACTCCTAGGCTTAATTTTTGCTCCATTTCTCTTTAACGTTTTCATTAATGGTCTCTGTACCTCCTCTAGCCAAGTATCACTTTTACAGTATGCTGATGGTTCAACACTAATATGCTTATCTGACACTGTCGCACCGTCTTGAAATCACACAAGAAACCTTCACTTCTGTGGAAAACTGGCTTCACATTGCCCATTTATTACTCAATCCCCAAAAAACAAAACTACTCCTATTCCTCCCCTTAGCATATCTGAGGGGCAAATCCAGCTTCAGAATCTTCTCAATTAACAATACAGAGAGAGAAATCGTATCCCATACAAAACTGCTTGATGTGACAATTGATGGCAACCTCTGATTTCAAGTTGAACTCCACATTAAAAAAAATTACCAGAAATTTGGCATGCTTTATAGACATAAAAACTTCCTTACTAACTTTGCTATAACCACCCTATCAGCTAATTACTTCCTTCCTTTACTCTTATATGGTGCCCCTATCCATACCAACTTGCAAGAATCTGTTAAAACTAAATTTGAAATACTGCAACAAAGTTGCTAAATTTGCTGCTAATAAACAATATTATATACATCACTGCAAGACCATTAAAAGTTTGAACTACCACACTACCTGGACGTCATGCAACTAGCTACTGCCCACAACATCATTTATAAACCCCCTGCTTTTCCTGCACTAAGCTGTATTCTTCCTTCATCCAGACAGACCCCTCTGTCATAATGATAAGCAACTTCTCACCATCTATAAACCTCAGAAAGCAATTGGAAATAGCATTCAGTGCTACTGTATTGCCAAAAAGTGGAATTTTATTCAACAGGCTGTTAGAATTGTAACTTGCCATTCTTCCTTCAAGCGTCTTCTGAAAGACCACCTATCAAACTCATTGCTGTGTTCATGCTATACCCTGATTGAGCATCAGTTTTGTCTACTTTTATCCTCCCCTATCTATAAAAATTCACAACCTGTCAATGTTTCATCACCCTCACCTCGCTATCCTACCCTCTTTGCATAACCTCTTCCTATCCCCTCCTCTCCATTTATATTAATCTATCTTAATATCTCTTCCCTTTTATAGTTACAATTAAACTAAATGCATGATTTTACGTGTTACTACTGTGAATTCCCAAAGGCAAGCTCTCCAGTATTGTACACAGTATTGTACTTTGCTTTTTCTCATTGTTTTCTTTGTAACGTATCTTTATCTCTGTGCCTTGCAATATTGTTGATTGTTTCTAAAATGTATACTTTTCAACTGTTTTTATTTTGTAATGTCTTTGAAAAAGCATGTTTCTCTGTTAAATGGAGCTTTTCTCCCCTGACCTCTGCTGAAAATGGGTTCTTGTGATTCAGTAAACAAAATGGCAATAAGTCAATGTTAACTGTATAAACTAAGCAAGTTGCTAGAATAACACATTTTGCATTAGAATACATTTTCTGAATGATATGAAGTCTGGAATTTGAGTGCCTGTCATTATATACTGCCATTATTCTCAGTCCTCAGTGATTTGCCTGAAAAACACATTTTTTGAGAAGCATACCAAAAATAGGCTAAAATCTGGACTTTCTGCAAAATCCTGGACAGCTTAGAGTATGGCTGATGTGATTAAGTATCTTCGGTATTTGCTTTATTGATCTAATCAATAGACTCTTTGATATCTTCCAAAATTAGTAGACTCATGTTCTTCCTCTTCAAGTAGTTTTTGTCTACCAGATTAAAGTCTGAATATATAGGAACCACTTAGACAAAATCGCAAAGAAGAACAACTAGCCAGTGAATCCACCAATAATTTATTAAAATAATAAAACTTGTAACTCAGCTCAGCTCTAACGTCTTGGCTCACCACACAAGCCTTCAAGGAGTAAAAACACATCAGAAAAACTTGCCTCATATATTGTGTTCAATTAAACAATTAATTAATTAAATAGTTAAATCAGATATATTTCCAATTTAACTCTTCATTAAGTCCATATGGATGCAGAGTATTAAATTTCAAAATATAAAGAGATTCCTTTATCAAAAATTTTTTTAAAAGACATTCATCAAATACTGACACTTTAACTTTCCCTAATATGTTGTTGTCTTTCGGCTTTTCCTGGTTAGGGGTCACCACAGCGGAAATCCGGTCTGCTAATGATTGGCAGTAGATTTTGACGAATGCCGAGGTGCCAGCTCGATGTTCAACCTTCAACGAAGGCACGCCCATTTATGCATGTCTTTCAAACGCCCACCCAACCGTGGGGAGGACATGCAGACTCCACACAGAAGGCACTCCCTTCACTCCAGCCGAGAATCAAACGAGAGAACCTCTTGCTGTGAGGCAACAATGCTACCGCTGTACCACCGTGGATGTCATTAACTTTCTCTAATATAGTACCCTGTAAACCTTCACTATTACCATTATGGAAACATTTAAAATGAGTGGCTTCGGATCTTTCTTGTTTCCTATTATTAATATCTCTTATATGCTCAAGCATTCTAACCTTAAATGCCCTCTTGGTCTCTCCGATGTAAAACTTACACGGGCATTTAAGTACATATATTCACTGGATTCACTGGCTAGTTGTTCTTCTTTGAAGTCTGAATATAGCTTGATACCAGGTAACTGACTGTTGTTTCCTAGATGTCTGTATTTTACTTTTTTTTCAGATGCACTTTGCAGTTTGTAATTACACAGGGGAACATATTAGTTTTTTTTTAAAACTTTTTCTGTTCTGTACCAAACCTCTACCATGTTTTTAGTGATAAAAATTTGTGTTGAATTTTTATCATTATAAGTAACATTTTAATGTCCTCAAGTTGTCATTTGACATGAAAAATCTTTTGAGTCTCTAAAAAAGATGGCCAATGTATTACTGTTGCATCAAAGTAGAAGGGTCTAATGTAAGAAAAGTCCAAGTTTGTAACTGTTTAATATTGCCATATAGCATGCTTTCTTGCAGCAGTAGCCCACATTCCAAGAAGGCAAGGCCAGGGACTTCTTGGGGCTTGTGGAGTTTCAAGCAGGTCCTTCGATCAGAGAAGACATGTACTTCCCAAGTACAGGAGTTGAAAATTTTAGGAAGTACCATTTGAGAAGGTTGTTAACCACTCAGAGGATGCTGTCAAGGATCAGCTGTTATGGAGAGTGTTTACACCATCTGTTATAACTAAAAAAATAAACTGAAAATACTTTTTATTTAACAGGAATTCTCGCAGATCAATCAAAATGGAAGGCAAAGGCGAAGAGAAAGGAAGTAAAAAGTCCAAACCTACACCAGTAAAGTATACTGCTGCTAGACTACATGAAAAGGGTGTAGTTCTGGAAATTGAAGGTCTACAAACGAATCAGTAAGTTAATAAAACAGTGGTAATTAAAAATATGATTAGTCATAATTTTCAAAGTATTAAACACACAAAACATCTGTAATGTCAAAGTTTTTTTGTTAAGATTAAGTCGCTACAGCTATCCACCACTCCATGTTCACACCTGAAAGCAAGCATTTTTGGCTTGCTTAACCATGATAACAGAGTAAAGCAAAATAGACAATTAAAAAAAAAATCACAACAAAATGGCACACTAAATCCAGACAACTTAAAGACTTTATTATGCAAGTTTTCACAATTCATAATTGTTCAAATTCGAGAAGCCTTGTAAACGTTGAAGGCCTGCATGAGTGGATTATGTGTGCTGTTTTCACTTTTATAATGTAACACCTGATTTGTAGTTCTAGTCTCTCTTTATTGTGTGTTAATTAAAATAAATTACAGCTGATGCTATTTGTTTAAAGCAGGGTTTCTGAAACAGTAAGATGAGAAGTCTTGTCATGCTCCAGGGAGGCTCAAGCAAATGTTTTTGTTTGAAGAAGACCAAAGTATTTTTCTGATACCCAAGGAGAGGCTGTGGGACCTTTCTGATCATTGAGGGAGGATCATTATGATGGACTTGAGAGCCTGTGGCATAAATTGATTAGTTTGCTAATTTAGCACTCATTGTGTTGCCTCACAGAGTAACTGAAGGAAGGAAGATTTAAAAAAAAAAAGCAGTGAAAAACTAGGTATCTTGCTACTTCTGTCTCTGCAGTCCTCCTCACATATGGATTTCAGACCTTGCCATGGGCTTGTAAGCTGGCTTCACATATTTCCCAGCAATGGATACCACTCCCCCATTAACCATTAATTGCTTGTCTGGGGTGCTCCTGCGTGCCTTGGAACGGAGTCTGGCAGCCTGACTAATGAAGGGGTCCAGATTAGACTTTCAAACAATTAACATGGGTAGTCACTTCAAGTGGTCTTAAATGCACTGAAGTAGAAATAAATATTTTCATGAATTATCTTAAAAGTGGATAAGTGGAAATTCTTTATCAAAATAGTACTTGTGTTTTTCTAGTTTTTCTCTGAAATTCTGTTTAATGGGAGAATTGAAGAGAGCTAGAGAATCCTAGCAGGCTGCTAAGCAGATTTTTAATAATGATGTTATCTTTTTTTTTTTTATTATTGGATCTGTCAGATGCAACAAAAATTTGTATTAAAACATTGCCCTCCTTTTATTTTTAAATGGAGTCACAAATAATATACTAGGCAGATGTGTCTTAGTGTCTCTATTTAAAGTGAGTGATCTGGTTGGTTTTAGACACAGTATTGTTATTAGCGTTTATAGTCAGGAGAGGACACACAATTATTTTTACCTGTGATAACTATGTGATATAAAGTACTTACTGAAAACTGCTTTAAGCTTGATCCCCTACTTTTTTTGTGAAGTTGTGTATGTTTGAACTGTTCAATATGTTTGAGCGTCTTTGGCTGAGGGAATCAAAGGTTGGAGATAAAAAGGAGCTTTGTGTGTGTCTGAAGTTCAATATGTTTTTGACTGGAATTCTAATAATTTTAACAAGGTGTTCCACAGATCACTAACAAATTGTGCTGTGTTATGTATCACAGAAAATGACCTGCTAAGCCTTTCATGGAAACTTTGTTTGGTGAAGCATCTAAAGAATATCTCTAACAACAGATGTTTTAGTGAGATGTGAAGTCCACTGTCAGTCCAACAGCACAGAGGATTAAGGCTATGAACTGCTAATGAACGTCTTCCTTTAGTTCAAGGTTTGATTCCATTTACCTACTGTGTGACACTGAGTAAGAATGTTAAGCAGTTGGTGCTCTGGAGCAATTAGGTAATTGGGCTATGCTTTTTAGTGGTCACCTGGGCCACATGTCTAGCGACTGGCTATGAACTGAACTCTCCAGAAGGCAAAAACTAACTGCTGTCCAACAACTGCACTCTGAATTTGAGTCCCTGGTTCTGCAGTTCTTGTTCAGTTTAGATTGCAAAAGTAAGTTTGCTGTTGGCATGGTTATTTGGTTTTGTAAGAAGTGCTTATCCAAAATGCTATGCTGTCAGGACTGTATGGGAAGAGCCTAACATCATTGCACCTATTCTTTGGATTCTGCACAAGGAACTCTAGCCTCTCAAAAATTATATTTGCTAGGTTGAGACTCTAAAGTCAACCCTATTGTTGTACTGTCCTTTAGAAAGCTTGTACTGTGCAAGTCATCTTAATCATCCTCCCAGTAAGAAGTTCAGAACAAAGGACACATTTGGGAAGCATGTTTATATGTCTTCCGCCTTGCTCTGAGGGTAGTTAACTACCACATTATGGTATTGTTCCATTGGGAGTTTGCAGATGAGATGACACACACACTGGAAAAAGGTTTTCTGAAGGAGACTTTAAGTTACAGTCACATGACAGCTGTGTCTTGGATAGTAAACTTCACCATGCGTCTTGTGCACAAGTTAGTGGATGGTACAGCTGCAGCAGCTTGGTGATGGCATAGCTCTCTGCCATTACATCTGGCAACATCATGCAGGTTTTGCTAAAGAGTCTAAGGCATAGTGCCTTAAATGTATCCTTTGACTCATCATTCCTCATTCGTAGCTAGAGAGAGAATGTGTAAAAGAATGGCAAAACAATCGCAACTGTTGTGATGTTTCCACCTGTTGAACACCTTTTTTTCAGTGATGCAAAAGAGTCAAAATCCGTTAATGTACTGGCATGATGAACAACAGCAAGGTAATCAGAGGTCTGGAAGGAACAAATGAGACCATGACACCTTCCAGCATAAACACCAGCACAAAAGCAAGAATAACCAACAACAGTAGAGATACTGTGGTACTCCTTCATAGGGGATGGCAGTTTGATTCTCAAGTCCTTGATCAACTGTCCCACTATGGAGTTATTTGAGAAGTTTTCTGTCCCTCCACTTTGATGTATGGCTTTTCATGATACCCAGCAAGGGACTTCAGACTGTAATGTCTAGGAGCTATATAATTCATATCCACCCACCCCAACATACCCCACTTTCTTCTATCAGACATCCCGCCACATCATATTAGTGTAGCAAAAAAAGAGGTTTTAAATCTCATTAAAAAAAGAACCATCCAAGAGGTCACACCTGAACAGAGGCGATTCAGCTATAATTTCAGATTTTTAGTCCCAAAGAAGATAAAGGACCTCAGGCTGATTTTAGACCTGGGAGGTCCAAACAACTTTATCTCCAAACAAACTTTCCATTTGATTACAGTTCTGTTAGTGCTTGATTACTTTTAAGGAGGAGACCTGATCTGACCTTTGGACCTTCAGGATGTCTGTTTACTTCAAGATTGTCAAGAGGTGCAGGAGATTTTTATCTTTCTGGTTAATAGCTAGTAATTTTCAATACTAAATGGTTTCATTTTATCGTACCTCAGCCCTCAAGGTGTTTACCAAATGGATGACTGTAGTTACAATGAACCAAGAGCTGCTAGGACTAAAGGTGTTTCCATACCTGGACAGCTGTCTCTTAGATGCACCAAGTTTGGACAGACTAGTTGCAAACTGAGAGTCTGTACTGTGTCTTTTTCATTCCTTGGGAATAACAACAAATATTGCACAGTCCCAGTTGCAGTCCTTGGAGAAATGAATATTCATTAAGTGCACATTAGGCAATCCATCCTGCAAATCACTACCCCCTCTGGATGGGATTGGTCCTTTAACAATGTGTTCTCCCCGGTCATTTGGTCACTGCAGCACTCTGCCTAAGAGCAGTGGACCTTATGGCAGCTAAAATTTGTATGGTCTGTCATGCAAGATTCCACACAAGGATTCTGCAGTAGACTTCCAAAGTGCAGTGGTCATAGCTATCAGACTCCATATCTTGTCAAATAAAGATTAGTGGAGTATTCAAGATTCACTTAACAATGGCAGCTACAAACTGTGAATCTTACTTTGGGTAAGCTATTTTGCAGATTCCCACTCTGGCAGTGGCAATGACCCTGGACAGTTCTGTTCTTGGATTGGGGTAGGACATTGTCAAGAGCAGACAGTCCAAGATGTATCATTAGATGGGTGCAAGTAGAAAGGCAGAATCTCAACCCAACCAGTGTACAGAGATGCATTAATTGTCAGGACAAGTTGTTTGATTAAATGAATAGTTTATTGTAATCCATATAAAAACAGTCACAGTTGACACATGAATCTAAGCACTTTCATTCCTTGTTATCTTGAACTTCATCAGAGCTTCACTCCTGCAGAGATGTTTGGGTTTGTTGTCCACACACTCTGAGAATAGAGACATGGCATTCCTATTCTGTGTTACGAGTTGGGAAGATGAGGGGTCCCTCTCAGAACAGGGATTTGTTTGTATGTGGATTACAGTAAACTATTGACTTGATCAAGCAACTTTTTCTTGACAATTATTTCATCTTTGTACACTAGTTGGTTTGAGTTTCAGTAATTTTTCCAGTGTACCTTATCAATTTGAAATACAAAAGATGAAATCACTTTTGGTAGAAAGGTTTTTATGGGCATAAAAAAAAGACGCTGCACAAATGAGTGCATATCTTTTTTGAGCGTCATATATGGTTGAATTTAGTTTTATATAGCATAGGTAAGCAGGAGTGTGCAGGAAAATTGATATTTGTAAAAGTGGTGGGTGTGAAGATGTGCGAGACTGTGTTATAACAGTTATTGTAAATATGTGAGTGTCCTCAGGTTAGTGTTCAAGTTAAGGGTAAGGTAAGGGGATAGATGCAGTGTTGTACATCACTAATATTGTCTGTGTTCTGTGTCCTTTCCTCTTGTGTAGTAGTACTGTTGGGAAAGGGTTTTAGGGTTTTTTAGTAATGTAATGCATAGGATTAGGGTTAGCACACCTTGAGTAAGACGGTGCTAGGAGGGCAAACCCTAAACTTACCTCTGCTCCTAACCCTAAACATTATGTTACTAAAAACCCTTTTCCTAACAGTATTCACTGCCAAGACTACACTTGATCTCAGTTTTGTAGATGGATTTACTGTTACTGGGATTTTTTCAGTGGTAGAGAAATATTTAATGTTTTGTGATTTCCTTGTGAGTCACTCTAATGTTTTGTGATTCTGTTTTTTATGTTCTACCATTTGTAATGCTCTCTCTCAAGTTTTCAACCTTTCATCATACACTTGGTTAGAGACCACTATGCAACATTTTGGATGTAAGGGTGGCCTTTTTCCCTATTTGTAGGCATTCCAAGACTCCATACCACACAGTGAAGTTGCCATCCATACCAACAGCATGGCAGTGATTGGTACATAAGCAATGTGGAAATCTTATCCCCTTTGTCAAGAGTATAGTAATGAACTATAGCTATAGATTGCTTTCTGATCGCCAGTAACCTTACTGTGGAAGCTAGTTCTCGGTTGCCACTTGATGTCTCATGAGTGATCTCGTTGCCGTTCTGTGGAGTGGAAGCTTGTTCCCCCTGTTGAGGGAGCCTTCCTACTACCTCCTTGCATCCCTGAACAGTGCCAAATGCTGCATATTCTATTCTGTCATCCTTCCTGTAGGGAATGATTCCTTCTCATTTTTCTACCATATCTCATTATTGTTCATTCAAAATGTCAAGCATAAGAAGTCCAGCATCATTGTCATAGCCCCATTTGGCCTTGCAACTGTGATTCCTTCTGCTGTGGTCTCATCTTATGGAAAGACCCTTACATCTCAAACCCTTCAGAGACCTAGTGACTCGCATTTCTGGCAAGCCTTACCCAGTGCTTAATTTTTTTTTTGTTACTGCATAGTTAATCTAGATCCACTAATGGCAAGGGACCCATCATACCTGCTGGGGGTGGAACAAATCCTAACTTATGCAGAGGCCCATTACCAGGAAACAACACAAAAGTAAACAGATGCATTTTTCTACATAGGCTACTTCCTAGGAAGGATTCGTTTATGGGTCCAGTAGCTGCAGTCTTGGATTACCTCTCTCAGAATTTCAATACAGGATAAGTTAACTCTTCTGTTTTACATCCACTTCACAGCCATATCCAACTTTCCTCAAGGCTGCGCTACTTCTGTCTGAAATCTTTAGAAGTAAATATCTTTTGTATTTCATGAATGTCCACAGGTCAGGTTTTACATAGACTGAACAGAATCATTTGGAAAATAACCAATTCTTTGTTTCATTTTCTAATAAAAATTGAGTTCCAAAGTTACAAATGTTATTTTGTCTAAGAACCTCACTGACTGTGTCAGGTTCTGTTTTGAAAAACATAATCAGACATGTCACCTTTGCCGTGCAGCTCATGTAAAACACTGGCTACCTTTCCCAGATGTTTTCAGAAATACATCTTTATATGGTATTTGTGTGACTTTTGTACAGCACTATAAGCTGTATGTGATCTCCAGGCCTAGGTTTGTCTTTGGAGTCAAAGTAAACAGAGGCATGTTTCATGATGAACACCTAGGAGAATATGCTTGGTAGTGTGTCCTACTCATTGATGAAGAAGGGCTTCCTCAGACCAGAAATGAAATACTTACTATAATAATATATGCAGAGAAAGCAGGTTCATACTCCCCAGTGTAACTAGCCTCCTCCCATCTTGTGATTGACATGGCCAGTAATGTTTGCAAAATTTCCATATGTAGTGCGCCTCTTTTGAGCAGCACACTTGAGCTCTGGAGATAAAACTGGTTTGCAGAGCATTATGGAGGGGCTAGTAGCCTTTGAACATTTTAGATGCCAAGTTGACTGAAGCCCTGCAGTTTTAGTACTAGTGGATTGATCATTCTGCTAAGTATATAATTTTAATTTGTAGAAGGTTCATAACTTTTGTTATATTTATCTTTGGGGACCCTCCTTGATAGTTAAATCTACCCTCTGCAACACTGGCATTCTACAATGTTTAGGAAGTTCCCTCACCCATGGTGACACATATAAGTGCATTCATCCCTGTTGTCTTCTTCATTTTTCTTTTTTTTATTTTGCCACATGCATCGTTCATATCGTGAGCCTTTCTGTCTTGCTATCATTGGTAAACATTCATGTGACTACTTACTTTTCTGTGTGGTAATTTTTTAAACTTGCTTAAATCTGATACTGGATGGAGAAAGTAAGCTTCTCACAAGTGTAATGGCGGGACACCTCTCTTTGACCATGGGTAATAGAGCTTCTTCATTGAGGACTTCACTTTGAGAACTGGTTGGGGCCTAACCTTCCCCAGTGTAAGTCTAGTATTCTTTGTAGATGTCCAAATTTATTGCATGGATGAGGTTGTTCCTGGTTAGTGGGGAATTGTTTCTGGCCTTGTTCATCTTTATTGCAGTTGACAGGAGATCTGCTCTGGGGAGTGCATCTCTGCTTGTTTATGCTGTTTTTCCCCATGTTGATGATCTTGGCCTTGATCTTTTCCACTGATCTTGTGCAGCAACTGTTTGAATTGCCCATTCATGGATCACAGATGCAAGGGGCTGAGGTTTGTCTGCTGCAGACTCTCCCTCCCTTGTCCTTGTTGAGAAGAAGCCATTTCTGAGACATTACCCAAGTCATTTTTCCAAACACAACATACCAGTTACTTGTTTGAGTTTTCTAAAGACCCCAAGTCGCAGAATTTCACCCTTAGGGATTTTTCTATGACACCAGAGCCAGACTTGGAGCAGGTTAGAACATCTTGCTTAACTGCCTGTGGTGTATGTGCAGTTAGACAGCTACCATTGTCCAAACAACACATGTTGCTTACTTACAATTCACTTAAATGAGTATGTGCAGAATTCCTTGGAGTTGTAGTAAGACATAGGGCTGTCATTGACTTCACTACAGTGTCAGTTGATGGTCAAGTTTTTGACTCTGCCACTCCTCCATCCCCTCATCCATTTGGCCTACATTTAGAAAGTGCTTGCAGGCATATTTTAGCCTCCACCCCTTTTCTTCTGTGATTTCTGTCCTAGGAAAAAAAGCCATCAGACACTCTGGTAATCCCCCCGTACAAATCAGCCTTTAAAAAATATTATTTTTAACTGTAGCAGGGTCCTCATGCAATGAATCTGGCTTCTAAGATGTCCAGTTCCTTAATTAGGCCTCTGACGGACTCTGGTGTGGTCAAGGTGGGCCGCTGGTGGTACCAGTAACCAAAGACTTTCCGCTGCCACCTGATGGGAAGCATAAAGCTTGGAGATGTGTGGACAAAAAATGCACTTTGTCACTCTGCAGCTTAATCCTTTTAAATGTGTGTCTCTTCTTGCCAAGTTCAAGTCTTTCCATTGGAGTCCGTACTAAAAAAGCTTGAGGATGTCCTAGAGTCTGGGTTCATGGTTGACCTTTTCCAAAACCACCTATTCAGCTGTTGAGGTAGGATCTCAAGAAACAGTCTGTTGCTTGGATGGTATGGATGCTGTGGCTAGAACTGCAGGCTCTTTTGTGTACCTACATGGAGTGGTGTGAACGATGATGTCATTCTTATAGGTTCATGAGTAAGTACTAGGCTAATGGCCCTGGAGCTACTGCAAGTGTAGCCCAATAGTGTTCCCAGTCATCTGGCTTACCAGACGTTAATTCCCTGTGCCCCTATCTAGCAATGCGATTGAAGTGATATAGGTCGAGTCCTAACTCAACTGCTGATTTCGGATTCTACTTTTATGGAGGTAATACTGGTTGACTGAACTACTGGGGATGCAGTTCATGGCCTATTTAAAGAAAGAAGGCCTTCTTCTGTTTAAGCAACTCATTTGCTCTTCTAGTTTAGTTTCCAAATTTGTTTATATGAAGAAAGGGAGGTCCCATCACCATCCTAGGTGTAAGGCCAAGCATCCTTTAATAGTTTCCTCCTTTGTGCTGTCTGAAACCCTCTAGAGATGCATTTACCAGTCGTTTTAATGCAGCCAGCTCTCTGGTCTGAGATGACCTGGGTGGGGGATAGGAGCCTGGTTTATCTAGCTTGGAGATTCATTCTTTGTACCACTAGGGTTCAGTTTTGTTGGTTATCCAATCTTCTTTCAGCCCCTTTCTTTCCCTTTCCTATTCTCCACTGTGTCAGATGCAGATTAACTGTCAGGAGACATAGACTTAAATAGTTCTTGGGAGGTTTAGACTCTCTCATTTTCAGAAGACCAGAGTGGTATAGTTTCTCCTTACTTGTTCTTGACCTTTGCTTCCTCTTCCCTTGAGGCATTGAGTTCCATCTCCCTCTAATTTTTCAGATAGTCGGGACGGGTGTTTCTTCTTGGGAATACTTTCTTCCCTTTTTCATTTACTTTGATGTATTTAGGGATCACCTCAGTGAGTTTTTTAAGAGTGGGCCTCGGTCTTCAGAGACTTTCTAGGGTTTGGCTGGTTGACAGCTAAAGTGGTGGAGGTAATATAATCTCTTTGTACCCCATTATAAAGAGATGAGCAGAAGGTATTCCTATCCAGGATTTCTGGGAGGTTCACCAAGGGAGCCCCTTCTAAGTTGTAGTCCCACTGACCTGGCAATTATTTACTGACGCCCCTCATAGCTGCTTCTCAGTGTGATGGTAGGTTTAGTTGTTGTTAAGGGGACATGAAGTCTGGGCTAAGCAGTATATTTGTGGGTGCATTTCAGGCCTGCTTTTCAACCTGAATGCTGTTTTGGATGTGAATTCTGCCACATCATTCATGGTGTTAACACAGCTGTTGGTCAAGTTTTTCAGATTCTTTTGCAGCCTCTCTCATGTTCAGGGTCTGTCTAGGTAAAAGTTTGTTACTTGCCCTTGATCCCTTGGTGTTCCCCACCAAACCATAGGTGGTCCTTCCACTTGTTTTAGCCTTCCTGTTAGCAGACTGCTGCTTTCCTGGGTTTCCTTTTGGGTTTGTGTCAGCAGTCTCTTCCCTGGGGGCTGACTGTGGATTGTTTGAACCAGAGGTTCTAGGTATTTTTGTTTGCTGAGTCTAGATTTCCAGGGGCCTTTTGTTTTGGCTCAGCACATGGGTAATGTGATATCTTTTTGTGCCAGCTAACATGAGGCCGTTGCCCTTGCAGTGTATAATTTGTTGCCCAGTGCTGAATATTGGCCTTTGGCTTTGATATGTCAAAAGCTCAACCCTTCTGTGTCTGTCTGTCTGTCTCTCTCTCTCTCTTTCTCTCTCTCTCAGGTAGCAGCATGCTAGTGATTATTTGTACTCCTTCCTCTAGTCCTGTTCTGGAGTAGCAGCAAAAGAGACTGTGTTTGGGCAACATTTCCAGTCGTCTTGTATTTTGTGGATAATCCCTTTCACCTCCAGTGATCATGCTTTTCTTGTTCTACTTCTGGATCAGCAGTATTGGAAGGGGTGGTAGATATGGCTGACTCCTGCCTTTTCTGACTTGGTGTGTGGGTGGATTCCTATATAGTTTTTCTTTTCTCTTGTTTATTCCATTTCACATTCTAGAGTTTAGGGAGAAATACACGCTTCATCCTCAGCATTCCTGTTTGATCATGTAAAGCAAGGACTCTTGTCTTCTGTCCTTTGATGGTACTGAATACCCTTCCCAGGCTTGGAAAGGTGTGCCCCTCTTATTTGGGTGACAGCTGGCTCCACCTCTTAGCCTGGATGAAGAACTTTTCCTACTTCCTGGATGCTGGCGATTGTGCTTAAAGCTTCTGGGAAGAGTTTTACTCAGCTTTCCAAATTGAAATGGTTCTTGTTTTAGATAGAATAGTACACTGTCTACTCTAGTATGTCTGAGTCATGGATTTTGGATATTGCCTGTTTGCTCAGGTCTCAGTTTGTAACTAGAGGTCCTGGGCTTGTGAACGTCATGTTTGGCAGACTTGCCTGTCAATTGCTGTTGGGCCTGTGAGTTTTTTGGTGCTGGAATTCTTTTTAAGCTGAACGTCTTTATTATTAGCTCCAGTTCTGCTAAAGGTTCAGGGCTGCAAGTGTAGGGATCTCCATCATTGCTTCCTAGGGTTGGATTCTCCCTCTAAACTCACACTTATTTTGAGAAGATGGTCCATTTTTTTGTCCCTGAACTGCTGCTTGTATTTTGTCATTTCCTTTTGTGGCAAAATCTGGAAAGAGGAGGGTCTTATTCCCCTGGAGGAGTTCACCCTTTTCAGGTGTTACCAGAAGTGGCTGTACCAGTTTTGTTAGGTATGTGGTTGATGTTCTTACTGCCACCAGGATAGGAAAAGGTTGCAGGTTCTAATTTCCTCTTTGTGAATTAGCATTGGTGCTTACTTTGCCATTGAGTGGTGCCACCTGTTTGTTTTTTTCTGAATTTAAGGTCTACTCATTTTCAAGAGTAGCTGCCTCAATTTTCTGATTTAGTCTATTCTTTGGCCTACTTGGTTACTGTGGACTTTGGTCTGTAGTGCTCCCTTTCTAAATTATATAGTCTTGGCCTTGATACCAGGCATATTTTGACTAGAATATTTTCCAGGATGTGTTCTGTGGCTCCTTCCACCTTTCTTGCTTACCATTTGGAATTTAGCCCAGTTAGAGAACCAAGCAAGGAGGGCCCTCCATGTTACATACAACAGGTATACTTTTTCCTTATTTGTCGACATTACTGAAACGTCATTCATGGGTCAAGAGCTTCCTACTCATCTCCATCTGGAGATAGGCAGTCCCTCCCAACTATCTTCAGCAGTTTGAGTTCCCTATAAATTGAATAAGTATACACTAATGTATCAGTTTGTGTCAATATGAGTGTCAAGTCTATATTGATGTTTCTTAATTAGCAGGAAGGTGCTGTTAATGGGTAGGAGGTGAACTGCCTGGTGCAAGAGCTTAGTGCTTTTATGTAGTACTGTTGCAGTGCAATGGCATGCAACTTTCACATACAGGAGGAACTTCCCGAGAAAACCTATCAAATGTTGACTGGTTGCAGATAAATTAAACTGACCCAGAGGATCAGTAGATATTGCAAGAATGTGTATGTTGTAATGGAATCCTTTAGGTTTGTAGCTGTTATTATAAAGCGGTGAAGCTATATGGAATAAGTTACATGAATATTTAAAAATGAGTTGTACAATATTGGTGTTAAAAAAAATCCGGATAGCTTTAAAGAATATAGTAAATATATAGTATGATTTGTTTTTTTTATCTGTGCTTTTTGCCCCCAGTCCTGCAGACCAAAAAACATATCTAATAGGACCGAATGTCATTCATTCTCCATACTCCATATTCCCAGCATGCAAAGGAGAACTGTCCAGAGTAGCAAATCATCCAGGCAGCCATGAGGGTTGCTTATGTTGTGGCCATCCAAGCTGTGTAGACCTTCTTCAGTGGGCCATCTGGACTAGAGGCCCAAGGTACCCACAGGGGAGGGCTTTTGTCAGCAGTGATACCACCCTGTTTTGCCCCTGCTGCCACCACTACTCCTGGCCAGTTTCCAGTACTAATCATATGAAGTTCTTTCATTTACTCAAACAGACTGGACATTTTTGTAAGTCCCTAGCCCTGCTGCCTTGATGATTAATATGAGCACTACATAACCATGGGGTGTCTACTTCCTTCCCTTGATGTTTGTGCACCCACACAAGTTACCACTACTGGCTTTAGATATCAAGCTCATTATTTTCCAGCCTGTGGCCATTGAACAAGTTGCTTGAAAGCAGCAGCCAGCTGGGAGCTACTTGCCTTTACGTCTAAGATGAGAAAGCTGGCGAAAGCTACTCATTTCCTCTAGTCTCTCCGCCTGGCTCTTCCAGTATCAGAGCCACTCCTCAAACTGTCTTATTCATTCCCTACAATATAACCAGACCTTCACAAGCATTTCAAGTTATTTAATTCTAGCCACTATATTAGGTGTAATTCCCTCCTTATGCAGTAGCTCGTCATATACCTATATTTCGCCTTATAGCTCCCTGTATCTGTTCTCCATCTCCACTATCAGACAGTTGTCACTCCTCTCCACTTTAAATCACACTCTGTGTCTTCCTAATAGTTCTTAAATGAATAGTACAATGTGTCAGTCAAGTCAGTCATTCAGTTCTGCTTCAATTGAAATACTTCTGTCTATGGAGTATGCCCTGAAATTGTAAATATTGCCTTGTAATATTAAACATTCTTTCACCAGTACTTGATATACTGTTAATATCTGTGTGTGTGTCTCAGTGTAAACTCGCACCTGGTTTGAACTAGAAAGAAATTCTCTTGGATCAGTACTTTATCTTGGTTAGCAAATCTAAATAAATCTGGGTAATTGTGCACCATAGAGCTGGGTTATAGTAAATGTATAGAGACAGTAATAGCTGCTGATCTATGATTCAGTAAATCATAATTATTGCTTCATCTTGAAGGGAGTTTAAGTTTTTATTTATTTTATTTTTTATAGTTTGTTGACCAGGTTAGTCCGACTAGGCCAATGGCCTCTTCTCAGGAGAGACATAAGGTGGTATTCATAGTGGTAGTGTTAACGAGTGTTAGTATCCGTTCCATTGCTAGTGCAGTGGTGACCGGGAGAATGGCTTGCAAAACATGTCATCCAAAGAAAACTAAGTAAAGACAAATGCCGATTCTGTAGAAGTGTTTCCTGAGATCAAGATCAAGGAGGAGAGAGTTGTTCAGGAGAAGGAAGGAGGAGATCGGATTGAGAATTCAAAGTTATTTCACCAGGAGCTTTTTAAAGGGTTGAATTACAACCCTCTAGTCAGGAGGATTGCAGGATAATATTGTAGAAAATTTGATAGAACAAAGCGAGTTGGAGAGCGGGAAGTAAATGTTGTGGCGTGAAATGATAGAAAGAATAAATAAGGAAGAATAACAGAAATTAAAGAAGAAATTTTGTGCAGAAGTAGTCTGACCACAAAAAGAAGTCAGAAGGGAGAGAAAATATACAGAAGAATCAGAAAGGAAAAAGTATGTAGTGAGACTACAGAGTAAGGAAGAATGTAAAATGGACAGGAATTAAATATGGGACAAGATTGTTGTGCCTTTAGGAATAAAGGCACAGGAGCAAGAGCCTTTATTCTGCTTAAAAAAGAGACTTATTGTGGCATTTTTTGAGACTCCTTAAATGTTAGAATTTTTTTTTGGTGAAATAAGAAAAGAAAAAAATAAATGTATTTGTAGAATAAATACATTATAAAGAATTTTTGAGAAATGCAGGAAAAAGTTAATATACAATTTTGGACAAACGGAAAGAGAGACTGTTAAAAAATACTTGTTAAAGAACTTTTTTTAATGAAGTGAAGGGCATTTCTAAGGTTATTGATAACAGAGGACTTTGGGCAAAGTCTTGAGACTGTAACGTGATTTTGAAAATGGAAAATGGCAAAATGTACATAGTCCAAGAATGGTTATTGTTCATGGTTATAGTGCCGCTGTTAAATATTGGGGACAACAAGAACATGTTTTTTTTTTCTTTGTGAAAGAAGGACATTTTGTGAATAGTTGTGATAAAAAAGATATTCATATGGGGAAACTGGTTATAATGCTAAAAATTGTGAAAAATGCTATAAATGTAAGTAGATAGGACATGTATGAATGGATTGTGAAAAGGAGAAGAGCTTAGAATGTGATTTAGAAGGACATAATAGAGAAGATGTAAATGAGAAGGAACAGTTACAACAAGAGGAACAATAAAAAGATAAAAGGGAAAGTAATGTAATGACACAAACCAAGAAGAAAATACAGATAATACACAGAAAGGGAGAGAGAAAGTGGAACAGATGTTAGTGATAGAAAAGCAATAAATTGGGAAATGGTTAAAAAGTAAAGTTTAGTTGAGAAAAGGGTTAAAGATAGGAAAAGAAAATTTCAGGATTTAGGAATGAAAGTAAAAAAGAAAGGAAACTGATAATGTATTGTAAATTAAAGAGGAGGACAGGAAATGATAGGATTTTTATTTATTAATGTTAACAGTGTAATGAATGTGGTTAGGAGAATAGGAGTGATAGAATGGTGTAATACATGTAAAGTAGATTTGATAGTATTGCAAGGATAGTAGGGTTTTATGTAAAGAAGAAGGAACAGACAATCATGGTTAGGGGTATAATATGGAACTTGGGTAATGAAAATTGTTCAGGATTTGCTATATTATGTAGGAAGGGATTAAAGCATTTAGACAGTACTGAAGTTAAATTAGGGAAAGTGATGTTAGTGGACTTTAGGTGAAAAGGGAAGTGTATAGATTGAAAGGATAAAATGAAGAACTCGAGAAAAGTAAATATTTACAGGAAATGAGAGGATTATATCCTAGTATTATGTCTTGCTGATAATATAATATTAACAGCTAAAAACTGATAAATGAAGAAGGTAATTATAAATGTGCATAACAGATAGCAGGAAGTAGGATTAAACATTAATAAGGAAAAAATGTAAGGGTTTTGGAGATGATAGAGTTGGAAGGAATACAGTTTGAAAAAGAAAATACCAATACTAGGAACTGATTTTGGAGAATGTGGTGTATTGAAGGAACAATGGGAAATTTTTCAGAGATTTAAAGGAACTTGGTATATATCATGTGGAATAGCTATAGATTGTCATTCAATAAAAGGTGCACCTGAAAAGTCCAGTATGGATGGGAAAATTCTATATAGTGTATTTTTGATACAAAGAATATTTTTGAAACCGCTTAGTGAATTTATATTTCAGTTTATTTGGGGGGTGTAGATTAAATCCAGTCAGAAGTGTGCTACTATATATGGAAAAGGGGGAAAGGGGTTTAGGTTTACTGAATCCAGTAAGTATATGGAGCCTCATTAAATTTATATAAGGTCTTGGAATGGATAAATGGAAAATAAGTTGGTAATAAGTATATTTAAAGAGAATACAAAAGAGAATGTGATCTAATAAAAACGGATAAAAGGAAGAGAGAATGGAGAAATGAGACAAGAATGTATCAAGAAAAAAAAAGTGGAAATTAAAGATAGAAGGAACAAAAGAAAATAGAAATTATTCTGTGAATCAGTGGGTACATTTAACAGAACAAATAAAAGCTATAATAAAGCAAATAAATAGATGGTTTATAAAGAATACTGTATGTCAAGATTTCTTATGGAGGGTGCAAATTAATAAGTTGCCAGTAAAGGGAAATATGCTTTATAAAAATTAAGTGAAAGGATTCATCTTTTTTGTAGAGCGAAACAACAGAACATGTTTTCTTAACATGTGAAAGAGTTAAAAATCATGGGGAAAATAATAGAAAGTAAAATAGTTAAAGAATTACAAGATTATAAACAGATAAATATGGGTGTGATTGAATTTTTTATGGGAAACATAGTAAAGAATATGTCAATTCTTCTTCTTCTTCTTTCGGCTTTTCCCGGTTAGGGGTCACCACAGCGGATCACCTTGTCTGCACATTGATTGGCAGTGGAGTTTTACAGTGCCGAGTTGCCAGCCCGGCTCCCAACCTTCCACAGAAGGCACACTCACACGCACACCTAGGGCCAATTTAGAGTGTCCAATCCACCTGCAGCATGTCTTTGGGATGTGGGAGGAAACCGGAGCACCCGGAGGAAACCCACGCGACCACAGGGAGGACATGCAGACTCCACACAGAAGGCACCCCAGCCGGGGATCGAACCGGAGAACCTCTTGCTGTGAGGCGGCAATGCTAACCACTGCACCACTGTGGCCGCCCAGTAAAGAATATGTCAATAATTTAGATAAAACATGTTTTATATTATCTAGACAATTTGGTATGAGAGACTGAATGAAATTATGTTCAGTGGGAAGTGGATATTACCAAATGTAATAAGGAAAATTAAGTGGCTGTGGAAAATAGAGTGGGAGTCTGTGCAAATGTACAATTTGTCAATAATGAAGAAATATAGTGGTTAATGTAAGATCTTTGAAATATGTAACTTGTAAGTAGTTGTACAAGTAAAGAAACCCGGCTCTTTTTAATAAGTGCTATGGGATTGTGCACATTCACCTGAATTACCACCATCTTGGGCAAATGGGGCCTCATTTTAACGTTTCATGTGGACAATGAGCAGTCTTTATGGTACAGGTGAAAAAAGAAGATTTTTGTCCTCAAAAAGTAGAACTGACTAGATTATGTATTCAGGTTATTTTCTATTTACTTTAAATGTATTTAATGTGTTAGTTCATGTTGGAAATGTTTTGTAAAAGTGTAACTGATAAGGTACTTAATTTTCAAAGTATATTTAATAACAGCAGATTATTTTTTCCCTATTATAGATAAGCTTTTCACTGCATATTGTATATGACATGATTGATTTATTTTTGTAAAAATTATTTTACAGGTTTAAAAATGTTCTGTTTGACATTTCGCCCACTGAAAGTGTAGGTGACTTTGAAGTGAAGGCCAAGTTTCTGGGAGTTGAAATGGAGAAAGTGCAGCTTCATTTTCAGGTACTGTTTGTCAAGATCATTGTCCTAATTTACTGTAAATCTTACATGGCTGTATATAACAAGTTGTCACAAAATAAATGCCAAAATGAATTTGTGTGTTGTGCTTCTAGCTGAAAGCCACTGTGCCATTGGCGGCCAAGTAAACAATGATATTTGGACCATCTGTGGAAACTTTTTCAGTTGTGACTCAATTTTGAACATGTCACACCAGATAAATACATGTTGAGCAACATTCTAGATTGTTAGGTGTAGGCTGTCAGATTTCTGTCTGAATAGTTGTGCTGTGATATGATTTCTCAGAAGTGTTGGTGGAGTAGTGTAATACATACCTGGGTTTGTGTATGCAGAAGTGTGCATGTAGTGCATGCATGTGAGTATGTGTATTATTTATGTGTATGTATCTGTGTGTGTATATAAATATATATATAGATATATATGTGTGTGTGTGTGTGTGTGTGTGTGTGTGTGTGTATATATATATATATATATATCTGTGTGTGTGTGTGTGTATATATATATATATATATATATATATATATATATATATATATATATATATATATAAAATGTGTGTGTATTTAGATATATAGATTTGTGTGTGTACCTCTATATATATATATATGTATGTATGTACACACACACACACACACACACACATGGTTACACTTAATCTTGAACAACTGAAATATCGAAATTCAGTTGCTAGAGTCCAAAGCGCCAAAACTGCAGAATACCGAATGCGGAAATATCGAATCCGCGGTTGTGGTGGTGCGTGCATGACATGGGATATTGCCTGTGTTCGTGATGTGCGGTGTGGTATGTGAATGGAGTTGGAGATTCAGGTAAGTGATGTTTCTGTAAGGGTATTGGGTAGGGATTTTAGTGTGTATGAGTGTGTTTGGAGCTTATAGGTGTGGTTTAGGGTAGGGTAGGTAAGATTGTGAGTGTGTAAGTGTTGAGAGTGGTGGTATTTGTACGTATGTGATGTGTGTTTGTGCAAGGGGAGTGTAGAATGTGTAGTGGTTGGTTTTGTGTGTTTGTAGTTTTAGTGCAGCCTCTGAGTTAGTATATATAAGTAGCGGGTGTGTGGGGGCTGCAGGGTAGCTTGCCCCCTGCTTATATGTAGGGTAGGCGCGTGTGTTTAGTTTGTTGTGTTTGTGTGTGTTTTGTTGGTTTGTTTTAGTGTTGGGATGAAGGTGTGTGTGTATTTGTTTGTGTGGTGGAATGTGTATTTGAAAAGTTGTGATTTTGAATTTCGTGCTTTTGGGTTTTGGGTTTTAGAGTTTTCGGCTTTATAGTCTTAAGATACTGAAATTCGATATTTCAGTATTTCGGGATTATAAAGTGAAAGCATATATCTTTATACCTACACACACACACACACACACACACACACACACACACACACACACATATTTGTATATCTCAGTAGCACCACAGTTAGCATTGCTGCATCACGGCTCTTGGTTCTCCAGTTTAGTTCTTGGCTGAAGGTGCTTTCTGTGCAGAATCTGTATGTTCTTTCTGATTTTTGTAAGATTTCACCTGGTGCTTTTTTTTCCTCTCATCTCAGACATGTCACTGGTGAACTGCATTTCTTCAGACTGCATGTAGGTGTGTTTGTACACTTCCTGTGATGATTTTGCATCCCACTCAAGAATACCTTGGGTCTGTTGAGTGCTAGGACAGGCTGTGGCTCTTCTCTGACCTTGAATTGGATTAAGCAGTTAATCAAAGAATGAAATTGTATGTGTATATGTATTTTGTGTGTGTGTGTGTGTGTGTGTGTGTGTGTATATATATATATATATATATATATATATATATATATATATAGAGAGAGAGAGAGAGAGAGAACACAGTCCCAAGCAACAAGGAGCTCTGTACGATATCCAGTGATGGCAAAACCAGATAATGATGAATCCAAGATGTGATAGTGTTTAATCTCGCCGTTTGTTCTTACACATGGGTTCGGAGCCGATCCTCGGCTCCGTCGCCTCTTGCAAGCTCTGCATCGAGAAGAAGCTCGAGACAATCTAATACCCACAATCCCCCTCTGCCTTTACCTCAGATCTAGTTTGCCGCTGCTGCATTCGCATCGTTGGGAGCTAGCTCGAGCGTCTAAAGCTAAGATATAACTTATTTGTTATATTTTATTAGATTTTCTATTTCTATTTGATGTTTCAGTATTATACTGTATGATTGTGTTGTGGTCTGGTTGATTTCTTGGTACCGTTAACTAGTTTTATCGGTTAGATATTTTTCGGGGCCTACAACCCTTCATAAATTTAATAATATTTGAGGAAAGAAAAGTTCCGAATCTTTATACCGGATTTGACAATTTTTTATCGGATTTGACAAACTTTAACAGATTTGACTACATTACTGGACTTGTCTCTTTTTTCTATAATGTCTGATAAGGTGAAGTCAGGTTTCAAGCGTTGTCAGTGTGGCCAGAAAATGTCAGTGACTGACAACCATAGTTCCTGCGTCTACTGCCTTGGCCCTCTCCACTTGCAAGAGGACTGTTCCATCTGTCACTCTTTTAGTGGGAGGGTCATGACAGATAGAAGGAAACTAATGGACAGAGGTCTGTTGAAACCTTCTTTTCAGGAGGCTCTGGATGCTTCTGACCAGGCATGAAGTCCTCTAAGGAATCGAAGACGTCGGAGCCCAAGTCATCGGCTCCGAGCTCTTCAGCAAAGGTTAGATCACCGGTTCCACAGACTTCGGGCCGAGTGTTCAACTGGTATCGGTTCCTGAGCCTCGAGTCTTGGAACCGGTGATGGAGCTCCCTCCTCGACCTTATTGAGGTCGGCTCCGTCTTCGGTTCCTTCGACCCGTTCTTCCTCCAAACTTTCGGATATCGATGTGGATCGCGTGGTGCAGAAGTTATTGGAGCATTCGCCCTCTCCAAACTTATTTCGGTTTCCACCCAGTTGGTGTCGAAACTTGAAGGCCTCCCTGTATCTCCATCCATTCCTCCTCCGAGACCGATTCAGTCTTTGGAGCGGAAGAGGCTGATCTACTGATTGTGGAGCCCTCGGGTCCAGAACCGCCTTTCTCGGTCTGTTCCTCTCACCTCGACTCCGTTGGACCCGGTACCGAGTCTCGGAGCCGACGGTCTGTCCTTGGTTCCGGGGCGAGTCGAACCGGCGTTCGGTTCCGACTCTCCTCGGGCCTCGGCGGATCGATTCGGCTCCGTCCTCGGGTCGATGCCGTTCGTGCCCGTGTCGGAATTCTTCCCATTTCCTCGAACCGGGGACTCGCGGGACCCGGAGCGTTCGACCTGATGAGGAAGGTGTTGTCACCAGACAACCACATCAGTGGAAGCAACCTCTCCTCCCATAAAGGGCCGTATCTTCATCTGCACCCACAGCCACATCCAAGCGCGGGCACCAGTGTCTCAGCCACCCCTGGAGGGTGCCCCTCTTCCTCCGAGGCTTCTTGGATGCTCCCCACAAAGAAGTCCCTAGGAAAAGATTGTGTAAGAGGAGACACTTGGATTCTCCACAGGAATCCTTGACATCTGATACTGACTTAGATGAGTCAGAGGAGTCCCTAAATCACCTTCGAAGATGTCTCTTTTGACATATTGGATATCCTGAAACAGAGAGGTGACTGGCAGTCCCTTCCCCCTTCTGAGGATGAGTCAGTTCTGCTGAAGGCATTTGGTGCTCGCCCTTCTTCCTCCTGGGTCACTCCGCCCTTGACGAACTAATGGAACTAATTGCTCAAGGAGAGGCGGGAGGCTCCTGACACAGTGGAACCAGTTCCAAGGATACCTAATAAATACATCACGGCACCTCAGGACAAGTCCTACCTAACAAAAGGAGTTCCAGTAGATGCTATGGTGGTGGCAGCAGCCACGAAAAAGGAGATGTCGGAGTCTTCTTTGTCTGTCCATCCTCCTAATAAAGATTCTAGGACGATGGATAGATACGGAAGCGCATTTTAGTTCAGCGGCTTTTTCCATGCGATCCCTGAACTATTTGACCCATTTTACACGTCTACAGAGGATCTAGTCAAAGAGTTGGGAGATACCCTCCAGGGTACTACAGATGCAGCTGTCTCAGAGAAAGTGACAGCGCAACTTAATACCCTTACATCGATTGTTAACTCGTCCATGATGCTGATTTCGGTTCGAGTAGGGCAGCAGCTTCAGCGATTGCTCTTCGCAGACAATCCTGGATGCGCTTATGCTCCTTTGCGGAAGCCTTCAAGTCTTCCTTTACTAACGCCCCATTTGACGGTGCCACTCTCTTTGGCCCCAAAGTAAAGGAGACCCTTACCCGGTGTGAACAGGAGGGAAAGACTCTGTCTGCTGTCGGAGTCCGTTTTCCACCCCAACCAGACCGTACCCCAAAGGGCAACGTGGTGGAAAATGTGGTTTCAAAACCCCAAGGATCTTTCCCAGGCATACAGGGAGACGCCCCTCTAGAGGCAGAGGAGGGGTAGAGGTGGAAGACGCAGCTCTGGCGGCAGAGGGGTCCGCAACATCAAGGTGACAGGGGGACACTCCCTGGTAAACCTTTCCAGCACTCCTGAGAGGAGGCCCGACTGTCCTGCTCTGGAGGCAGTCGGGAGCTTTATACCCTCAGGCCTGGCAAAATTTAACTACAGACAAGTGGGTAAAAAGCGTGGTCACCAGAGGTTACAACATACCCTTTCTATCTCATCCCATTCCAAAGAAAAGACTCCCAGATGTACCGCCCCATCTGCGAGAGCCAGCAGCCATAGAAATTTCAAAGCTGCTAGAAAAAAAGAGTCATCCAACCAGTCCCAGCGGACCAGCAAGGATTCGGGACTTACTCAAGGTTCTTTTTAGTTCCAAAGAAAACAGGGGACTGGAGGCCCATTCTGGACCTAAGCTACCTCAATACCTTCGTCAGGAAGGAAAAGTTCCGAATGGTCACGCTTCAATCGATCCTTCCATTCTCACAGAAGGACAACTGGATGTGCTCAATAGATCTGGAAGATGCATACTACCACATCAAAATGGCCAGGGCATCCAGAGATCATCTGCGCTTCCGGCTGGGGGCCAGTCACTTTCAATTTCGAGCCCTGCCCTTTGGTCTGACCTCAGCCCCCAGGGTCTTCACCAAATGCATGGCAGTGGTAGCGTCTCACTTGAGACGCCAAGGATTCCAGGTGTTTCCGTATCTGGACGACTGGCTCCTTTCTGCCACCACCCAGCGTCAACTATTACAGGCCAGAGACTTTGCTCTTCAACTGTGTGTTCACCTAGGGATTTCCGTAAACTTCGGAAAATCCTTACTTCAGCCATCACAAAATATCTTGTTCATAGGAGCAGAATTAAACACACGTCAGTTGATTCTGAGGCTTCCCCCAGAAAGGATATTATCACTTCAGACACATATCGTCTTCTACTCTTGTCAAGGAAATCTCCTGCAAAACTAGTACTGAAGGTGTTGGGCCTCATGTCAGCCATCCTTATTGCAATTCCCTTGGGAAGGCAGCACATGAGAGTCCTACAATGGCTGCTGTTTGCACAATGGTCGTTCAACAACTACCTCTAACACACGAGATTCTTATAACAAAGACATGCAAAACAGATCTAAACTGGTGGCTTCAAACGTGCAACCTTTCCAAGGGGAGACCGTTTGTGCTACCGCCCACAGTTACCGTGACCACGGACGCTTCCCTGATAGGGTGGGGGCATCTTTCAGGGACAGACAGTCCAAGGCGAATGGACCAATTTGGAGTACAATCTGCACATCAATGTTCTAGAGTTGAGGGCAGTGTTTCTAGCGTTGCAACACTTTGCTCCCCTTCTTCCTCTGGGAACTATTGCAGTTCAGACGGACAACATGTCTGTAGTCTGGTACATAAACAAGCAAGGGGGAACCAAATCCTATCAGCTATGCAGAGAGGCCATGAGAATCTGGCAGTGGGCGGAGTCCACGGGTCGCTTAATAGCAACGCACATCCCGGGTCATCCAACGTCATAGCCGACAGGCTCAGCAGAGCAATTCTGTTACCGCACGAGTGGTCCCTAAAACAATCAGTAGCGAAAAGGATTTTTCGCAAGTGGGGCCAGCCTTCCTGCGATCTGTTTGCGTCTCCAATGAACGCCAAATGCAGGAGCTACTTTGCCCTATTACCCCCTCCAGGGAAGTCCCCAGGGACGACTGGTTCACGATTGGCCCCGGACTCCTGTACGCATTTCCTCCATTTCCTCTGATATCAAAGTTTCTCCAGAAAGCCAGGAACCTACACAGGACAATAATCCTCATTGCCCCATTCTGGCCTCGTCAAATTTGGTTTCCTTCCTGAAGATACACTGCATTCGGGGACCCTGGATTCTGGACCCAGAGCCAGACCTATTGACTCACTCGTCAGGGGTTCCCCATCCCGCTCCTGTCCCTCCATCTAGCAGCTTGGCTGCTCCAATTCCCAACTTAGCCAGGTCTGATCTTTTGTCACCAGCAGTCCAGAATATATTGGTGGCTTCCCATAAAGCTTCCACTACTAAAACATATGCTAGCAAATGGGCGATTTGTATTCTGGGAATACACAGCATGTGGATCCTTTTATAGCTCCTTTGAATAAGATATTAGAGTTTTTAACGGACTTATTCCATCAGGGTGCTTCTCCTGCTACACTAAGAGTTCAATTGGCTGCCATTTCAAATTTCCATGTGGAAGAATGTGGAGCTCCTGTTATGGCTCACAGACTTTGTAAAGCCTTTTAAAAGGGTTTTTCATATTAGACCACCGGTCAGATCTCCCACGTCACCTTGGAGTCTAAACTTGTTGTTATCTAAATTAATGTTGCCCCTTTGAACCTCGTCTTCTTGCCCATTAAAATTTTTGTCCTGGAAGACTCTCTTTTGGTAGCCATTACTTCAGTATCTGAACTTCAGGCTCTCTCCATCAAGCACCCTTATTTGATCTTTCACTCTGACAGAGTTTCTCTTGAACCAATTCATCCTTCCTCCCTAAAGTGTGTTCTATTAACAATATTAATCAGTCCATTGAATTACCCACTTTCTTCAAAAACCACTCCAACAAAATGGAGTATATGTTACACAAATTAGATGTTCACAGACAGCTAAGATTTTACTTGGATAGAACAAAAGATCACAGAAAAACTGATCAACTCTTTGTGGCTTTTGCTGATAGCAGGAAAGGACTTGCAGTTACCAAAAGAACTCTTTCTAAATGGTTAACGGATTGTATAATCTATGTCTCACGATTCTTCAAATCAAACCCTTTTGCACAAACCCAAAGGACATTCCACAAGGTCAGTGTCTACATCTTTGGCTCATGCAGCCCGCCTACCACTGACGCTATTTGTGCGGCTGCTACTTGGTCTAAGCCACATACATTCATTTCTCATTATAAGGTAGACAAGGTTTCTAGGGACAGGGCAACCTTTGGTTCCACTGTGCTCAAGAACGTCCTCCGTGAGTTCCTCAGGAACAAGGAGCTAGGACGCTACCCATGTGTAAGAACAAGATTGAACACTATCACATATAGAAGTTATGTCCTTACCATAACGTTCCATGTGGAGTGTTCATCTCGCCTTTGTTCTTACAGTCCCACCCTCCCACCCTTAGGAAGAACGTTCTTTGATGCCTGGCCAGGAGCATTCTGCTGCTGTTGCAATGTTGTGTACATAGTTGGCATATATATTTATATATATGTCTATTTGGCTTATATATAGTTATGTATAGATTCTTTCTGTGCATATGTGATGTAAGCATGAATGTGCTCTCTCTGTAGATTGGTTTGCTTGCAAACTAGATCTGAGGTAAAGGCAGAGGGGGATTGTGGGTATTAGATTGTCTCGAGCTTCTTCTCGATGCAGAGCTTGCAAGAGGCCGGCACGGAGCCGAGGATCGGCTCCGAACCCATGTGTAAGAACAAAGGCGAGATGAACACTCCACATGGAACGTTATGGTAAGGACATAACTTCTATTTAACGTGACAATATACGAACTTCAGACAAATTAGTAAAAAGCAGTAAAAATCTTTAATGTAAAATGTAAGCGCTTTCACATAAAGTCAATCCGCTTCTTCAGACATATTCACAATGAACTCACATACTGCAATATATATTCAGTCACTTGAGTACGTAATAAAGCAATAAATCTATTAAACAATTAGATCCACAATTGCTAACAAGCCTTCACAATTAAAATTTAAAAACCATGGATACAAATACTAACGTAACCTCCTAGCTTTCAAATAAAGTTTTATAGAAACAGACTCATTTAAACCTCTGCCCCTATGAGCTCCAAGCCTGAAAATCCAATGTAACTCAGCTTGTTCAGTTTGATTGATTACGTCTCCCATACTTATATTTTCTGCTTGCACATGTAAAACTTGGAAAAGAAAAGTGTGTTCAACTCCCTCTTGTAAGGTATGCTTGGCCAGGGCACTATAATCATTCTTCATGGTATAACAATAAATGTGATCCCTTATGCGTTCACGCAGTGTCCTGTTAGTTTTACCCATGTAAAAACAAAAGCATGCTACACAGTGTGCCACATAGACCACATTTCTGGTACCACAGTTACTGTTGTTCCTCAATTCCCATAGACGTCCACTGTCTGGGTGTTTGAAGTAAAGTGATTCATCTATGTGAACACACTGTGCGCATTTGCCACACTTAGTGGTAGCCTCATAGATTCTGCATTGGGAGGGGACGTTACCATCAATCAAGTTTTTATAACATAAATTTTGTTTCAAATTCTTCATGTTACTATACACAAACGTAGGATGATAACCTACAATGTCCTTGACCTTATCATCCACCATGAGAATGTTCCAGTTGCTTATTATGGCATCCTTAACAATTGCAATGTTACTACTATAGGGAAGAACCAAGCATTCTTTTCTCACATAATTCTTCCTCTCTGTCTTAATTCGAGGACCCAGCCTATCTGAAAAGTAGGGTTTCACTCTAGTAGTCCTAAGGGTGTTTACATTCTGATATACCCTATAAATTTCTTGGTGATTATACCCTCTATTCAACAATCCTGCCTCAAGTTGTTCAAGCTCAGTCCCATAATGTGCATCATCACAGGATAGTCTAGAGAGTCTCATCGCTTGACCCTTAATAATATTCTCAAAAACACTGGGGTTGTGCATGCTGGTTCTAAATAAAAATGCTGGCCTATAGCAGGGCTTACGGTGCACTCTAGTCATAAGGGTAGCCCCTGATCTAAATACTTCTACATCCAGATAGTTGACAACTGTTGCAGAGTACTCAATAGTAAACTTCAAGAATGATCCCATATTATTTAACCGGTCAAAAAATAACAAGTGTTTCACTTGTACCTTCCCACAGGAAGAAAAGGTCATCGACAAACCTTCTGTAAAATATGATGTTCGGATGTTCCTTCAAGCATCCATTCTCCCAGGCCACCATAACCAGATTAGCATAACTATTAGCACAACTAGTGCCCATAGCCACTCCTTTTCTTTGTTTATAACATGTGTTCTGAAATAAAAAGATATTACTCTCAAGAACTAACTCTAATAGGAGACATAAAAAAATCAACCTTGCTATGATCCATGAGCTTGGATTCAAATAGCAACTTCTGACATAATCCAAGCCTTCAGCATTTGGAATACAGGTGAAGAGGGACACAACATCCATAGTTACTAACAGAATATTATCTAAACTATCTAGATTTCTAACACACGTAAAAAGATCTGTTAAAAATTGTTCCGTGTCCTTGAGTACATACAAATAGTTGCTCAGAACTTTCTTGAGTTCATAGTCCCAAGTAAATAGACATAGGCTCGGTAAGCCATCCAGATCCTGAGACTATGGGCCTGAAAACAGGTTTCATCAAGTTTTTATGAACTTTGGGTAGGCCATGTAATGTGGGTATTAAAGGGTATTGAACCACAAAAAAATTGAACAACTCTTCACTAAGAACATTCAAACATTTGCACTCAAATAAATTGTTACAGATATTATTTTGTATCTCATATACAATAGTAGTCTGGACAATTTCATATGCATCATCATTCAACATTTGTTGCATAGTTGTTACATAGTATTCTGAATCTAACACAACCACTGGGCCCCCTTTATCAGCAGGGTGCACAATAATATCCAAATTATTCTTTAAACTATAAAAAGCCTGGGGTTCCTCAGTAGTTAGATTAGCATGGTTGATAGTTCTAATAGAACTAAAATCATCATACAGTCTTATTTTCAACAGCCCTCAGAAATGTATCAAGATTGGCTTGCAAGTGTGGTATGAAAGTACTTTTGTTCTTAAAAGTTTCTGTTTGTGGTATAGCGTCACCACCATACAGCAGTTTTAACGCTACATTGCATACAAAGACTCTTAACAGCTAATGCTGCTTGACTAATATCCATGTTGCTACTAGGTATAAAACTCATACCTTTATTAAGAAGATATACTTCTTCTGGCTTCGGAACATATTTAGAAATGTTCAACACTAAATTTCCTGATTCCAGAACTTTTGTAAAGTCCGCTGGTTCTGTGGATTGAAGGACTTTCTCCTCTTCACTCCCCTGGCCATGTCTGAGTCTATGGATCTCTTCCTGCCCATCCGAATGGGTAAAGGGGCTTCTGGAAAGTTTTTTGCTTCACCAGAAATCAGCTGAGCCTCCTCCTTCTCAAGTCGAATTTTTCGTCTCACCGCCCCTGATAAACTGACTGCATTGTCCTTGATGTTAGATGGAAAATTATTTTGTGGACGTTCTGTTAATACCTCATCTGGTGTCGTGTAAACAGAATCACTGGTTTGAGGTGAAATGGCATTAACCTGCCGATCGCTATTCAGGCGTTCCGTCTCTTCAGACCTCTGGTTCACTTCTCCACTCAATGGTCGTCTTGTGTCACCAGAAACAGGCTCCGACTGTGCAACGACACGTCCCCGATTACTCGCATTTGTTGTATTCATAGATGCGCTTGTAACTGCATCATTTGTAACACTGGTACTGTTAAATCTGAGCCAAACGAACACGTTATTTTTCAAAAAATATCTCTATTTAACTTCCTTCTCTTATGTTCTATAAGGTTTCGTTCATAACGTAGCAACCTGTCCAGCAATTCCTGCATAAATATCTCTGTTGATTCAGCTCCATACACCTCCATCAATTTATCTTGTGAAGTAATAATCCTGTCTCTCAGTTCACACTCTGTTGGCTGAAAGAACTCTATCAGCAATTTAATATACGCACGACTTGCATCTAAATTAATTTGTTGCCATTTCAACAATAATATAGGATATGTGTTCCCATACGTGGGCATGTTGAGGATTCTCAGTCCTCGTGGAACCACATTACAACTGAGACACGCTTCAAAATGGTGTCGCTGACTCTGCAGCCTCTTAAACTTATATATATCATTTTCTATATCTTTCTTGATAGATCTGACCAGCTCTTCATTCACCACATGAGTACCTTGTGAATTGGTGACTGTTCGATTGTCCATTAGCACAAGTGGATTCACTGTCTCACTCAGAAGATTTCTTAGTCTACCATTCGAATGTCCAACTGGTACTTCGTTCACATTATTGACCGACACTCCATTCAGAGCTCCTTCCATGTTGCTCCCAACCACAAAAATGTAAGCCAAAAAACACACCAGGAACCAAGTTAATAGAGAAAACACAGTCCCAAGCAACAAGGAGCTCTGTATGATATGTATGATATCCAGTGATGGCAAAACCAGATAATATATATATATATATATATATATATATATATATATATATATATATATATATATACACACACACAGACACACGTACTCGTGCACAGACACGCACATGCAGTCATTCATAAATCAAGTTTTAAAATTACACGTATTCGAGAGTTGAGTAGGTTTTAATGACATCAGATGTCTTTTTGTGTGCTGTTTGCTTTTACATCGGGGCACTCTGATTATGTCTAACAGCACTAGATAACAGAAATAGCCAACGCGACTGTGAGAAGCATCAGTAATAGTTTACATAGGCTGAGATTTAGAAGAATATCCCCATAGCTGAATAGAATCAGAACCTCATACACTTCAGCAAGTTACACAAACTGCCTGTTGACCATAATAAATTGCATAACCACAATCACAATATTATGACAGCAGGGAGAGTTCATAATATTAAAATACCTCAAGTTAAAACTAAATCAAGCTGCACTTGAAAGCTTATATTAAGACAGAGAGACTGCAAGCCATCAGTCCCCAAAGCATTAGTCATTGGTGATGCAGTGGTGTGAAAACTTATTCAGAACCTGACTGGACTTTGCAGTGAGTTTGTGACAACCTCACCAGAGACTGTAGTAAATCACATAACCGAAGTTGTCATCCTGAGATAGCAGGGACGCTTTAAAATATCAAAATATATGGTGTTAGAACTGAACTGGATTACACATGAAAATATGCAAGGCAGATAGATAGTCTGAATGAACATTGCTTTGGGTTTGTGAACAGTAATTGCCCTGCCTGGGCCAAAATTATGGACAGCTCCTGTATACGTATATAAAAAAAAGATCATTTTTCATATTGGAGTGAACAATCAAAGGATGTCCAGAAACAGACAGTTGTGAGGGTTCTTACTGATTGCCATTTTTTTGTTCAGTGCTAATACACACTGCACTTTTCTCACTGTCATATAAAGTTTGAGGGGTGGGAGTTGCTCCCTTTAAAAAAAAAAACAAAAACAAAAAAAATCATGTCTTTAGATTGACTGGAAGTAGTTTTCAGTAATTTGAATAAATAAATCTGAAAGTAAATTTAGCAAGTCACCATGAATCCTGGACGTTCAACCTCTTGCCATAAACAAGAGGATATGGGTGGATTATCAACATCATAGCAAGTATGAAAAGAAAAACAGGTATGTTTAGCAAAATCTGCCTGCCTTCTTGAATGACACCTGATTATGAAAGCACTGTTTTGGCATTCACAAAGTGGGTAAGACAATGTTGTCATAGATAAAACCCTGTGTTAAGATCTACAACTAACTGGAGTGCTTTGCACCTGATGGGTTTCATCTGTGTCTCTCGAGTGCAGTCAGTGAAGAGAAAGGTTCTGTTGCTGTTGCCCTTTTTAAATATTTTCATATCCCTCTCAAAAATAAAGAATTTGAAAATACCAAAGATGAAAGTCAGAGGTGAAAGTAGTTTGCTAAATGCCATAAGTTTCAACAGTTAATCAAGTTACTGTGCTTGGAGGGTGTCAGTATCTGTACCATTTACTGAAACCTGCATTTACTCAAGTTCTTTTTATTATTGCTGATCCAGTAAATTAGGTGGCAGCAGTGTCTTATTTCTAAAATGATGTGTGCACACACACACACACACACACACACACACACACACACACACACACACACACACACACACACACACACACAACTAGCTGCTAGAGATTGCTCAGAAAATAATAAATATAGCTAGCACTGAATATAATATTATAGGAGCCTATCGCATCCCTCACAACTGTTAATTCCAGACTTATGAACAAAACATGGAAATAATTAGGGAAAATGCCTCAAATTAGGGACAGTTTTTAAGTGATAATACTATAAAATTAGAACTTCAAAAAAATAGCTTTCAATATTAGGAGTTACTGAGCAAGCCCTGTTATATACCATCTATGTTTCCTGCAGTACATAGGAATTTTCTGACTGAACTTCTAAACTCTAGGATGTAAAAATTAAGGAAAACAATTGTTGCTTGGGATTTTAACAACCCATGCAGCAACTGGGTAAAAGGTCAGACAAAATTGCCCAAATATTATTTAACTTTGTTCATCAAAATAATACAAAGTTCAGTTAGGGGTGATTAGTGTCTTGGATATGCTGACAAACTTTTGTAATTAATGCAGATCATGATACCATCATCTTTAAACCATGGAAAACAACAGACGCTGTATAAAGAACTGATTTTTCATATACTTTACCAGTGGATCTGTTTTTGTGTACAATAATAAAAACAAACAAAAATAAATATAAGCATTTCAGTAAAACCCAGTAAACGCTTTTGTAACAAGCAATGACTTCTTCCTCATACACTTCAGCAAGTTACACAAACTGCCTGTTGACCATAATAAATTGCATAACCACAATCACAATATTATGACAGCATGGAGAGTTCATAATATTAAAATACCTCAAGTTAAAACTAAATCAAGCTGCACTTGAAAGCTTATATTAAGACAGAGAGACTGCAAGCCATCAGTCCCCAAAGCATTAGTCATTGGTGATGCAGTGGTTTG
Source organism: Protopterus annectens (assembly GCF_019279795.1). Taxonomy (NCBI): domain Eukaryota; kingdom Metazoa; phylum Chordata; order Ceratodontiformes; family Protopteridae; genus Protopterus; species Protopterus annectens. Next base: position 483,990,127 of record NC_056730.1, read on the forward strand.
AAAACTTATTCAGAACCTGACTGGACTTTGCAGTGAGTTTGTGACAACCTCACCAGAGACTGTAGTAAATCACATAACCGAAGTTGTCATCCTGAGATAGCAGGGACGCTTTAAAATATCAAAATATATGGTGTTAGAACTGAACTGGATTACACATGAAAATATGCAAGGCAGATAGATAGTCTGAATGAACATTGCTTTGGGTTTGTGAACAGTAATTGCCCTGCCTGGGTCAAAATTATGGACAGCTCCTGTATATGTATATAAAAAAAAGATCATTTTTCATATTGGAGTGAACAATCAAAGGATGTCCAGAAACAGACAGTTGTGAGGGTTCTCACTGATTGCCATTTTTTTGTTCAGTGCTAATACACACTGCACTTTTCTCACTGTCATATAAAGTTTGAGGGGTGGGAGTTGCTCTCTTTAAAAAAAAAACAAAAAAAATCATGTCTTTAGATAGACTGGAAGTAGTTTTCAGTAATTTGAATAAATAAATCTGAAAGTAAATTTAGCAAGTCACCATGAATCCTGGACGTTCAACCTCTTGCCATAAACAAGAGGATATGGGTGGATTATCAACATCATAGCAAGTATGAAAAGAAAAACAGGTATGTTTAGCAAAATCTGCCTGCCTTCTTGAATGACACCTGATTATGAAAGCACTGTTTTGGCATTCACAAAGTGGGTAAGACAATGTTGTCATAGATAAAACCCTGTGTTAAGATCTACAACTAACTGGAGTGCTTTGCACCTGATGGGTTTCATCTGTGTCTCTCGGGAGTGCAGTCAGTGAAGAGAAAGGTTCTGTTGCTGTTGCCCTTTTTAAATATTTTCATATCCCTCTCAAAAATAAAGAATTTGAAAATACCAAAGATGAAAGTCAGAGGTGAAAGTAGTTTGCTAAATGCCATAAGTTTCAACAGTTAATCAAGTTACTGTGCTTGGAGGGTGTCAGTATCTGTACCATTTACTGAAACCTGCATTTACTCAAGTTCTTTTTATTATTGCTGATCCAGTAAACTAGGTGGCAGCAGTGTCTTATTTCTAAAATGATGTGTGCACGCGCGCGCACACACACACACACACACACACACACACACACACACACACAACTAGCTGCTAGAGATTGCTCAGAAAATAATAAATATAGCTAGCACTGAATATAATATTATAAGAGCCTATCGCATCCCTCACAACTGTTAATTCCAGACTTATGAACAAAACATGGAAATAATTAGGGAAAATGCCTCAAATTAGGGACAGTTTTTAAGTGGTAATACTATAAAATTAGAACTTCAAAAAAATAGCTTTCAATATTAGGAGTTACTGAGCAAGCCCTGATATATACCATCTATGTTTCCTGTAGTACATAGGAATTTTCTGACTGAACTTCTAAACTCTAGGATGTAAAAATTAAGGAAAACAATTGTTGCTTGGGATTTTAACAACCCATGCAGCAACTGGGTAAAAGGTCAGACAAAATTGCCCAAATATTATTTAACTTTGTTCATCAAAATAATACAAAGTTCAGTTAGGGGTGATTAGTGTCTTGGATATGCTGACAAACTTTTGTAATTAATGCAGATCATGATACCATCATCTTTAAACCATGGAAAACAACAGACGCTGTATAAAGAACTGATTTTTCATATACTTTACCAGTGGATCTGTTTTTGTGTACAATAATAAAAACAAACAAAAATAAATATAAGCATTTCAGTAAAACCCAGTAAACGCTTTTGTAACAAGCAATGACTTCTTCAAACTGTGCTCAACTCAACCAAAAATCGATTTAAGTATGTTTGTGGGTGTATCATGCGACTAATCAAATTACATGTACTGTGATGGTTTCACATGCTTCCACTTTCTTGAAGAAAGAAAGAAGTATGTTAAGCTTTTTTTGTCATTCAAAAACAAAGCACTAACCTAATTTTAGAATCCCATATCTATAAACTACTCCAGTCCACACATTTACTCCCCTTGCAGCTAGACTTCATGAACAAACCTCCTCATACAACCTGAGACGGTACTCACAAGCCATACCACGTCTTGTTACCCCTAGAACCAAACTCCACAGTACTGCACATGCTTTCTCCTCTCAGGCACCTACCCTTTGGCAAGCTCTACCCATTGACATTAAGGAAATCGACACGTATTCCAGATTCAGAATGCGACTCAAAAAACACTTCTTCATCCAAGCCAAATGCTCTTTTTTTTCAACACAAGGTGCATCAACTCAGCTATCTGCTTTCCAAGTCTCTCCTCTTCTCTCTCAGGATTCACTGAAGATTGATCCACTTTATAAACGAATGTGTATATTGCACATTACAGTCTGTGGGATTGTACATCACACTGTTTGTTCACTGGAATGTGTATACACATTTTTCTATGTAATTAGTCTGAATTATTCTGTTATTGCTTTCATTTTTGTATTTTTTGAGAATGTTCTGTATTTCATTTCATCTGGGCTGACCCTGAAGTCTGTCAGTATAGATTGGTGGACTACCCCGGTAATCAAATATAAATTCAAAGCAGGAGCACTGCACACATTTAATCTCAGTTACTAGCAGTACTCCTTCCAATTTAACTCATCCTTTGCATCAAATCTCATCTCAAATTCCTTTACATAATCGATTGGGTTTCACTTTTCAGGTAAGTTCGTCTACTGAAGTTAGACCCATATATATGTGTGTATATATATATATATATATATGTATATATATATATATATATATATATATATATATATATATATATATATATATATATATATATATATATATATATATATATTTTTTTTTATAGAGAGAGAGATATAGATAGAGGTGTACACATGTATTAATAGCAGGAGTATGTGGAGTGGGGAGCAGGAGGCCTTCCCCCTGCAACAGACAACTTTAAAAGAGAACAGTGAAGTTCAACACCACTGTCTTACACTAGCCAAAGCCAACTGGGCAATGAGCTAATCTACTCCTTAGCTGCCAACTTTTCTAGCTCCTGAAAGAAAACCCCTGACCTTCTCTTTCCTCTAGCTCACTTAGACAATTTCTCTGTTATATAACCTTAGATCTCATGACCACTCAGGGCCTCTCTTGCAAGCACCTAAAACCAGACTTCAATGCTATGCCCACTCTCTTTCTACCTTTGGATCCAAGCTCTGGGAGGGATTTTCCCTCACATCTTAAAGACCTCTCTAACTGCTCCTCTGTTTGGTAACTGTTGCTCCTTTTGGGCAGAACTGAAAGAACCTCTCTCAGCACAATCGGCTTGTAAATGCTGCTCTTCAGGTCACATTACCTAGTCTCCCTAATCTCTGATGCATACTGCCTATAATTTTCATTATAGTATCTCTTCCCTAATTCTTCTAACATGGTGCTACTCTAAGTATTGTAACTATTGTACCTAGTGGTTTATGATGACTACCTTCTTAAATATTTTTTTCTATTATATGTTAAGTATTCCTTTGTTTTTAGCATGATCTTATATTGTATAAATTAAAAAATATTTTCCACTTGGTGTGTTCGCATTCTGGGCTGAGACTGAAATTGGTCCAATGGGATCAGTGCTGTCCTCCAGTTAACAAATTGTATAAGTAAGTAAGTAAATGTGTTTTTTTTTTTCTAGAAAGTTGGTTATGGGTCTAAGATTTATAGTAGGGAACTGTCTTTAACAAAAACAAGGGTTTAAGCAGTGTTGCAAGGACTATCGTACAGTAAGTAATGAAATGAAAATTGACTGGGAGAATGACCCAAAACAATCTTCTTAGGGTACTATAATTACATTCTGTGACATTATTCATTTCTGTATTTATGTATACATAAGAGTAAGAAATGTGTGCATGCAAAATTACCTCCTTTGACAGAATCAGAAAAATGAGTTAAGATATATTAAATAAAAAAGCAGTGCTATTTTTAGTTTTCAAAAATTATCCTAGCAGGAAAACGGATGTAGATTTTCAGGCTTTGACTGTGAAATTTTTTCTTTTTCTTTTTTAACCAGGTGACTCACTAAACGCAAATGCTTTTTTTCAAGGGTAACCCATAAGGACTGTAGATTAAATGATTTTTTTTCAGAATCTTGCAGCAGGCAAAGAGAGACTGGGGGAATAAAGTCCAAGGTTACAGATTATAGATTCATACATGTATACTAGGCTAACGACCACTGACACTTTTATAATACTAGCCAAGAATCCCAATTGTATCCTGCAAGTTTATGTACCTAAGAGGTTATTTAATGGTTGTAAGTAAGCTAGGGCAAGATTTACAGTCTGCCTCTGTGCATTAGTTTCATATGTGTGAAACCTGGGGTGTATTTCCAATTTCCCATCCAGTGATCCAAGATTGTTTTGAATAGACTTAACTAAGAGATCTGCTCCACATGGATGGGAAGCCTGTTCCAGAGAAGCATAATTCTCTTGGTGCATGCCTGTCCCTCCCACTTTAATCCTCAGATAAGGTAATTCTGATATTCGTTTTGCAGATATGCAAAAGATCCATCAGAGTTGGAACCAATGATGCTCATTATCAGCTTATAGCCTTACCTCACAACACCAGAAAGGTTCAATGTAATAATAAGATGTACTGCAGTTACAAAGGAACATTGAAAGGGAAAAGTGTGATGTATAACATATTGAGTAAAGTGATCATGTAAGTACATACCAAACCAACAACTGAAAATCCAAGTCGGTAACTCAGAAAGAAAAAACGAGTACACCAATAAGTGCCGTCACTCCGTTGGAACAAATAACAGCTGGTAAGGACAAGGCGAAGAAATGAATCTCGATTTATTAAAGCTATTTAAAACTGAAAGCAGCAGTTGCTATACATATATAAACGAAAATCAGTTGATGTACAAACGAAAATCAGTTAACGAAAATCAGTTGAGCGCTTTCACCCAGCATATCTGGGCTTCATCAGAACTGAGCCGTTGGTTCAAAACAAACAATGTAAAACTTTTTTGGCGCCCGAAAACCTTACAGAATTTAAAGACACAGAAGTATTAATAGCAATTACTATTGCTCCACTACTAGATGTAGTTAATATCACAATTTCCCTAACGTTACAGATGACATCAAGTAGACAAATGCATGACTAAATGAATGAAATGTGTGTAACATATAAAAAATATGTACAATAAATGTATATTAAAATATAAAAAATGAATAATTTATAAATTATTCACTATCTAAAAATATACATATGTATGCTGCTATTGTGCAAAATTGTTGTATCTCATATGATGTATGAATAATTAAATAGTTAATTGAATATTTAAATATATAAGTATATATAAAAATGTATATAAAAAAAGTATATAAAAATAAGAATATGTAATTCACCTGTTTCGAACATTTCATAAAAATGGCATAATTACATAAAGATAAATATAAATGCATTTCTCACTTGTACATTATAAATAATCACTGTACCTTACCATAATAAAATGTAATAAATAAGAATTAATAAATTAGTAGTATAAAAAATTAATATATTAATATATGATAGATGAATGATTTAATGAAATAGTAATGGTTTAATTGATATAAAATCATTTAAACCTGGTGGTGTAGTGGCATCTAGATATATTTGCCACCAGATTTCTTTATAACTGAGCAAACTTTTAAAATCCCCTCCTTTGGGATCATATTTAATTACTTCTAATATAATAAATTTAAAGTGGTGGTCATCCCCTTCCCTATCTATATGTCTATAAAGTGCGTTGTTGTTGTTGTCCTTAGTTCTTATACTATATACATGGTCATAGATCCTTTTCTTTAGATTTCTTTCCATTTTACCTACATAGAAGCTTGAACATAGTTGGCAAATACTTAAATAAATTACCATCTTACTGTTGCAATTTCCTGCCCTTATTTTTACACAACTTTTGTGTCCGTTAGCCAGATAAATGATGTTCTCTTCAGACATATATTTACATTGATTACAGGTACCACATTTGGGATTCGTACCAGTAATCAACTTTTTATTTTTCTTTCCAATAGTTCTACATTCCACTAGCTGTTTGATGTTAGTTCCCATTTTATATGTAAACTGTGGTTTAACTCCCAGTACTTTACATAGTTGGGAATCTTTAGAAATAATGTACCAAAAATGGTTTAAAATCTTTTTACTATAACTAGCGGCTAAATTGAACTGTAAAATATAGGACCTGTGAAAAGAATCAAGACTATTGTCTAACTCGTTGTCACGATCACAGGGTGTGCATGTCTCTTGAAATACAAGTTTGTGGTTGCTCCCTAATAAAGGAGAATATCTGGTGTTCCTATATTGTAATATATATTGGATAGTAGAATCCATCATAACAATAGGGTAACCTCTTTGTATAAATAACTCCTTTATAAAATTTAATTCAGAATATAATACCTATTTGTCAGATGTCATACGTGAGGCTCGAACACACTGACCTTTGAATATATTGTTTTTCAGTTTCTCTGGATGACAACTGGTGTAATGTAAATAGTTGTTAGAAAAAGTTTCTTTTCTGTGTATAGAAGAAGTAAATGTATTAGAATGATGTTGAATAAAAGTATCTAAGTAAGGTAATCCAGTATTATTGTAGGAATATGTAAATTTTAAATATTCACTACTCATATTCAAAAACTCAATGAAAGATTCCATAATATTAAATTCAGCATCCCATAATATATATATGTCATCCAGAAATCTGGAGTAATATTTCACATACTTGAAAAATCACTGGTGAAAAGTAGTGTCCTCCCAATGGAGCATTACCAAATTAGCATAGATGGGAGCACAAGCGGCTCCCATCGCTACTCCTTTTGTTTGTTTAAAGTATTCACCTTCAAAGTATATGTAATTATTTTCCAATACTAAGGCCATCATTTCTTCCACTAATCTAATTTCATCGTATTCGAGGTTAGAATACTTATAAATACTTGCACTAAAAGCTTCAAGTCCTTGATATAAATATTATTTCAAAAATCTGAGTTTGACTGACAAAGATAAAACCCCAAGTAGAAAATATACTCATACCCCTTTTAAGGTAAAAAGTAGATTCAACCCTCCCAGTCATCCCAGTATTGATTTGTATGAGAATTTAACTATCAGAGAAATTTATCAAGAATCAAATAAACTTACAAAATTTGCTTCTTGTGCGAATTTAACACAAGATGAAGAAAGATTAATAAGAGACCTTAGGGAAAATGAAAATATAAGAGTTATGAGACCAGACAAAGGGGGCGGTATCGTTATATATGACAACATACAGTATTCAAAGAAGATATACGATCTGTTACATTTTTCTGGTAATTACTCATCCATATCCATCAATGAACTCAATATTGCCTGTCAAAGGATTGACTCTTTTATCGAGGAATACTATATAGAAGGAGGAATCACCAAGGAGATATATGATTTTTTATCAGTGAAATTTCCAAAATTGGCTACACTTGGTATACCTAAGGTCCATAAAAATCTACATGATCCCCCCTTCCGTCCAATAGTCTCAGGTAGCAAATCAAAGACATTCCCATTAGGAAAATACATTTATAAACTGAAATTTGTATATGATAAAGTCTCACACATGGTCAAAGATTCCTGGGTATTTTTAAAGAATTTTCCTTTAGATTTGAAATTTGATAATATTACATTTCTTACTATAGATGTAATTGATCTATTTTCGTGTATCCCTAAAGATCAAGGACTTGAAGCTTTTAGTGCAAGTATTTATAAGTATTCTAACCTCGATTGGGATGAAATTAGATTAGTGGAAGAAATGATGGCCTTAGTATTGGAAAATAATTACATATACTTTGAAGGTGAATACTTTAAACAAATAAAAGAAGTAGCGATGGGAGCCGCTTGTGCTCCCATCTATGCTAATTTGGTAATGCTCCATTGGGAGGACACTGTACTTTTCACCAGTGATTTTTTTCAAGTATGTGAAATATTACTCCAGATGTCTGGATGACATATATATATATTATGGGATGCTGAATTTAATATTATGGAATCTTTCATTGAGTTTTTGAATATGAGTAGTGAATATTTAAAATTTACATATTCCTACAATAATACTGGATTACCTTACTTAGATACTTTTATTCATCATCATTCTAATAAATTTACTTCTTCTATACACAGAAAAGAAACTTTTTCTAACAACTATTTACATTGCACCAGTTGTCATCCAGAGAAACCGCAAAACAATATATTCAAAGGTCAGTGTGTTCGAGCCTCACGTATGACATCTGACAATGAGGTATTATATTCTGAATTAAATTTTATAAAGGAGTTATTTATACAAAGAGGTTACCCTATTGTTATGATAGATTCTACTATCCAATATATATTACAATATAGGAACACCAGATATTCTCCTTTATTAGGGAGCAACCACAAACTTGTATTTCAAGAGACATGCACACCCTGTGATCATGACAACGAGTTAGACAATAGACTTGATTCTTTTCACAGGTCCTATATTTTACAGTTCAATTTAGCCGCTAGTTATAGTAAAAAGATTTTAAACCATTTTTGGTACATTATTTCTAAAGATTCCCAACTATGTAAAGTACTGGGAGTTAAACCACAGTTTACATATAAAATGGGAACTAATATCAAACAGCTAGTGGAATGTAGAACTATTGGAAAGAAAAATAAAAAGTCGATTACCGGTACGAATCCCAAATGTGGTACCTGTAATCAATGTAAATATATGTCCGAAGAGAACATCATTTATCTGGCTAACGGACACAATAGTTCTGTAAAAATAAGGGCAGGAAATTGCAACAGTAAGATGGTAATTTATTTAAGTATTTGCCAACTATGTTCAAGCTTCTATGTAGGTAAAATGGAAAGAATCCTAAAGAAAAGGATCTATGACCATGTATATAGTATAAGAACTAAGGACAACAACAACAACGCACTTTATAGACATATAGATAGGGAAGGGGGTGACCACCACTTTAAATTTATTATATTAAAAGTAATTAAATATGATCCCAAAGGAGGGGATTTTAAAAGTTTGCTCAGTTATAAAGAAATTTGGTGGCAAATATATCTAGATGCCACTACACCACCAGGTTTAAATGATTTTATATCAATTAAACCATTATTATTTCATTAAATCATTCATCTATCATATATTAATATATTAATTTTTTATACTAATTTATTAATTCTTATTTATTACATTTTATTATGGTAAGGTACAGTGATTATTTATAATGTACAAGTGAGAAATGCATTTATATTTATCTTTATGTAATTATGTCATTTTTATGAAATGTTCGAAACAGGTGAATTACATATTCTTATTTTTATATACTTTTTTTATATACATTTTTATATATACTTATATATTTAAATATTCAATTAACTATTTAATTATTCATACAAAATCATATGAGATACAACAATTTTGCACAATAGCAGCATACATATGTATATTTTTTAGATAGTGGGTAATTTATAAATTATTAATTTTTTATATTTTAATATACATTTATTGTACATATTTTTTATATGTTACACACATTTCATTCATTTAGTCATGCATTTGTCTACTTGATGTCATCTGTAACGTTAGGGAAATTGTGATATTAACTACATCTAGTAGTCCAGCAATAGTAATTGCTATTAATACTTCTGTGTCTTTAAATTCTGTAAGGTTTTTGGGCGCCAAAAAAGTTTTAAATTGTTTTGAACCAACGGTTCAGTTCTGATGAAGCCCAGATATGCTGGGTGAAAGCGCTTAACTGATTTTCGTTAACTGATTTTCGTTTGTACATCAACTGATTTTTGTTTATATATGTATAGCAACTGCTGCTTTCAGTTTTAAATAGCTTTAATAAATCGAGATTCATTTCTTCGCCTTGTCCTTACCAGCTGTTATTTGTTCCAACGGAGTGACGGCACTTATTGGTGTACTCGTTTTTTCTTTCTGACATACCAAACCAAACATTTACAGACTTCATAAAAAGCAGGGAAGTGTCATATTGCTGTATACACAAGGAAAAGCATCCTTTGTATAAGTATAGATGTAACTGCTGCCACAAGTAAAATAAAAAAAAAAATCAGGTTCTTTGGGGCCAAGTGATGCACCTGGGGTTTTCTGTACAAAATCAGGGAAGACCCAACTAATTACTTACCACCCCTGTGAATATCCACTTCCCTTAAAGGTACAGCACTCACTTATACTGTTCTAGCATGTCGAGTGGTAGATTACTGGCATCCTCTCCAGTTCAGCTGGTCAATCTGGGTATCTTGAGACAATGCTACAGTTGTCTCATGTACACAGACAACCCTCTCCTCCTCCCAACAAACACAAATACATGTGAGAGACGCAACTATATAGCCAAACTGGAGGCTGAACTCTCTCAACTCAGGGCTGGCATGACCAGACAGGAGGAGATGGGTAACCACACACACAACAATCCCAGTCCCACACAGACCTACCACAACTGCAAACCAAACACATAAAAACACAAAGACTTACTCGGAGGCTCTAATAAAAAACTTACCAAAACAACAGAGGCTCCCAAAGCAGACATCCAAAAATCCACCACCTCAAACAAAACACATGCAACACATATTTCAATAAATCAGTGTATCAACCAATCACAGCCCTTAAGGCCAAACACCATGCCTGATACACTAGTAATAGGTGACTCTATAGTCAGACACACTGATGTCCCGCTGACCAGGCTGAACAAGGAGAGGGTGACTGTGAGCTGTCTGTCGGGAGCTAGGATCCGCCACATAACACACGCACTCAAGTCACTCCAAAGCAAGTACAAATATGACTCCGTCATTGTCCATGCTGGTGTGAATGACCTGAGATGTACCTCCCTGGACTACATGAAAAGAGACATAGAGGAGCTCTCCGATTATGTAGCCCAGGCTGGTATGACCCTGACCCTGAGCAGCATCTTGCCCTCACCAAGAATGATACCACAATACAAAGACAAGATGATCAGCTTTAATAATTGGCTCAAGTACTGGTGTCATTCTAAGGGGATCCAATGTCTGTCTGCCTGGGATGACATGTTGGACAAGCCACGCTGCTTCGCAAGGGATGGCTTACACCTGTCACCACTGGGCTTTCGGATATTGGCTAAGGCTCTTGCCACCCCCATAGTGCCTTTTTTAGGCAAGGCTCAAAGGACAAATCCACCTCCTTAGAAAACAAAAATGGAAAAAAAACTAAGGGTAATGCTGCTCAAAGCCAGAAGTCTAAATCTCAAGATGCAGGCACTTGATGCACTCCTCAGCATGGAGAACATCGACGTCTGTGCAGTAACTGAAACCTGGTTCAAGGATCCTGAGAGCACCCCAGCGCTACCAGGCTATACCTCGTATCATGCTTTTCGGCCCCAAAACCTGGGCCGAACCACAAAGGGAGGGGGAGTCTCCATATTCATCAAGGACACACACACCTCCAGGTTAGTAGCAACACATGAAGCATCAGAGACCATACAGGTGCAACTAACCATAGGCAAAACTGCTATACAACTGGTAGCATGTTACAGACCACCCTCCCAATCTCAGGAACCCCACTCAGACTTCCTGAAGACATTGGAGGATATGAATGTATCACAAAATATCATCATACTGGGAGACTTCAACTACCCAAACATAGATTGGGTACATTATTCTAGCCCTAATACCCTAGCCCAAAGGTTCCTGGAATTCATAAATTCAAATGCACTGGAACAACTAGTCACCTCTCACACTAGGGGAGATAATATACTAGACCTGATCATCACAAACATGGGGACAAACTGCTCCACACCGGAAGTATACCCCTCACTAGTGAGATCTGACCACAAACTAATCACCCTGGATATACATATCCCACCTCCACCCCCAGCAGAAAAGATCACAGTGAAAAACTTCTCAAAAGCAGACTTCACTATTCTTAAGACTGAGATGGTATCCTTTAAGCCCACTGTGCCAGTGGATACCACATCCCACAATGCCGAATCCTTCACAAATGCTTTCTATGGACATCTCCAAGAATGCATGGATCATGCAATCCCAAATAAATCCAAGTCCCTCTCCACCAAAGGCAAGCGTCCTGTCTGGTGGACCTCAGCCATTAACAAATTGTATAACAAAAGAAGGAAGCTACTGCACGTCAGAGCAAAATCCCATGAAGGGAAGACATCTCTGATCAACATTAGCAGAAAACTACGTTCTCTCATAAAAACATCCAAGGCCAACTTTGAGAGAAAAATCGCTAAGGACACTAAAGATAACCACAAAGCCTTTTTCAGCTATGTTAGAAACCTGGGCGGAAACCCTCAGATATGCTCAGAGTTGGTTCACAACAACAAAAAATACACTGAACTCACAGATATTGCCAACATTCTGGCTGACAGGTTCAGTGCAAATTTCTCCCCTCCCTCACCCCCAAAAGAAGAAATACTTATCCCAGCTGAATGTAATCTCCCTGTCATCTCGGACGTCCAAGTGAGAACCGCCCTAAACAAAGCTAAAAACACAGCATCAATGGGACCTGACGGTATTCCGGGTTGCGTGTTACATGAACTCCAAGAGGAGCTAAACCCACACATAAAAATGCTATTTAACCTTAGCCTTACTTCGGGATATGTACCTGAACACTGGCATACAGCAACAGTGGTCCCACTCCACAAAGGGGGTGCCTCTACAGACCCTGGAAACTACTGCCCCATAAGCTTAACCAGCCTGGTCTGCAAAGCTATGGAAAGAATCATTATGGAACTCATAAACAGAGACATAGGGGACCTACAGACACTTGACCCCACCCAGTTCGGCTTTGTAAAGGGCAGATCCTGCCTTTTGAACCTGGTTGACTTTTTCAAAACAGTCACTAGAGCCATTGATGAGGGCAAAGCAGTCCATACAGCCTGCCTGGACTTGGCTAAGGCCTTCGACACAATACCCCACTCAGGCATCATAGATAAGCTCAACAGCTTAAACGTAAACCCTTATGTCACTAGATGGGTTGCAAACTGGCTGAAGGACAGAACCCATAAAGTTAAAATTGCTGGAGCAATGTCAGACTCAAAGCCATTCACAAGTGGTGTCCCACAGGGATCTGTCCTGGGACCCCTCTTGTTTGGCATTTATTTCTCAGATGTTAAAGCAAACATGGGAGGGCTGTGGCTGACGAAGTTCGCAGATGACTGCAAACTAGGCGTCATAGTCAATACACCAGCGGACACATACATCCTACAAAAAGGCCTCACAGAAATGGACAACTGGTGCCGGAGTCACGGCCTTAAACTAAATGCCAAAAAATCTATAGTTATCCCCTTTGGGAAAAACAAAGTACCCACAAATTATCACATAGACAGCAACCCACTGAGTACGGAAAAAGTAATCAGAGACCTAGGGATCCAAGTCAACAGCGACCTCTCATTTGACACCCACGTTGCCAAAGTGGTTAGAAAAACATTCTACCTTGCACACCTCATCATGAAGGGATTCACATCCAGATCCAAGGATGTCATTGTACCCCTATACTCCTCACTCATCAGACCCATGATTGAGTACAATGCCCCATTTGGTATGTACCTCAACCGGCATTTGCAACAGCTGGAGTGACCACAAAAGTACCTCACCAAGAGGATCAAGGGTCTCCAACATATGTCTTATTCTGCCAGACTAAAGAAACTTCAGCTCTGTTCAGTAGCATACCGCCTGCTCAGAGGTGATTTCTGCCTGACGTACAAGGCCATGTCCAATCAGGATCTGATGGACATGCTCCTCCTCAAAAAATACAAATCCCTCAGGACCACGAGAGCTAAAGACTTAAACCTCGGCACAAGTATGAATAGGACATGCTGGAGGGATAGATTCATAACCCAGAGGCTCCCCATGCTTTGGAACAAGATCCCAGTTCATATTAGGCAGAGCCCCTCACTGACTCTCTTCAAGAGAAATCTTGATGAGTGGATGGGAGATCATAAATTTACCCCAGGGGTCACATCTGTGTCACTGCTAGACAGGGGCACAGTAAACTAATTCTATTATATAAGGGGACCTTCATTGTGTCACTACTAGAGGCACAGTATTCTAAATTTATTCTGTACATTTTTGTACCATTTCATGGGGTGACAAAAGCCACATCACTATGGCTAGGCTTACAAATGCCCCAGGGCAGATAGCCTAGTACTATACTATGAAACTATAATCTCTTATAATCTTGGTAAACAAAATGTTCAGGTGTGGACACATCCCTAATCTGTCAACAGTCTTTAATGGTACCAGTTCACAAAGGGGGGGGGGGGAGTTCACATCAGACCTATGCAACCGCACATCCATATGCTTGACTAGTATTCTTTGTAAAATTATGGCTATAGCTACAGTGGAACTTATCTGAAGTGGCACAGGGGTCATTTTTCTAGATATGGAATATTATGGTTTGGATTCATACACAAGTTGTTTAATACACAGAGTAGTGTAGGCTTGTCCCACTTGTAATCGTGCTGTTGCTTAGAAGCACAGCTTCATGATAGGAGGCAGCAAGAATTTTAGCCACATCATTAATTATGGTAGTCATGGGTTGGGCTTGTTCTAATGTTGCCAGCAAGTAGCTCAGTTCAGGCCCATTTAAGATATTTCTATATAACATGATTCCCAGAGTCCATACTAAGCCACATACCCTAAAGAGTAGAGTAGAGAACTGTAATTATATGTCACTAGTAGCTGTGTGCCCTAACGTATTTCTTTGGGAGAATCTGCACAGCGGAGTCAGGACAGCTTACATTACACTGCCGACATTGCCAAACCAAATTAGTAGTAGTGAATATATCTGTGGAATTGTATGGTGTTTACCATGTCTGTCCATGTGTGTGTATGTATGGGACAGTGAATGAGTGAGTTGGTTTGAGACTATGCTTGAATGCTTGAGTGTGTGTATGGGGACAGTAAATGAGTGAGAAGGTTTGAGAGTGTGCATGAATGTTCATGATTGTTTGTGTGTGTGTGTGTGTGTGTGTGTGTGCATGTATGGAGACAGCGAATGAGTGAGTAGGTTTGAGTGTATGCATAAATGCTTGTGAGTGTGTATGTGAGAGTACAGGGATAGTGAATGGGTTTGAGAGTGTGCATGAATACTTGTGGGTATATGCATGTGTGTGTGTGTGGTGGCTCACCATCACCTGATATGACTTTTGGCATGTATGAAGAGGAGGATCATGACTGTGGATTGTACAGGTACTAAATGTGCATGGATCTATGTGACTGTGTCTAAGTGTTGTTTTGCTGTCTTTTTGTGTGAAAAACATGAGTTTTAAATACTTCATTTTTTACCATCTCTTGCTGTTTATTTTCCCTGGAAAAGAGCCACACATTTTCAGCTTGGCTATGGAACAAACTACTGGACTCAAGGTCAGTTCTTTTTCTACCCACAAAAAGAAAAAGTTAAACGGTCTTTGCGACCACAACAGGCTAGAAATTTGCCTCATCCGCAGGTGAGTGAGACTGCTGTTGGCCATAGCTTGTTTCTCAGACCACTCATCTTTTATCCTGGATCCTTCCAGTGTAACATCTATAGCAACTATGGGCCAGGGGTCAGAAATATATTCTGTGGCTGTTGGGGTCCCCTCAGTGGACAAAGGAAGAGACAAGACACTTTTGTCAGTCTTGAGATAGGGAATGGGGAAGACTTCCCTGTTTGATCTGAATGTAGCACCCCTTAGGAAGCAGCTGCCATTAACACTTGGCTCTATTTTTCTTGTCAAAAGGAGACAGAAATCTCAGCATGTATCATCTACTCCTCAAATTTCCTTAGACGTTTACTGGGTCTGGCTCATGGTTTAATTCAGGCTATTAATCCTTCTTATAAGGTAGTTTCTGGTAAAAGAAAGAGGTTCTTCTTTTCCTGAAGAGATTCAAAATTCTGAATCTGGACAGCAAGATAGTGAGAGGAGGTACAGGGTTTTCTTTTCAATTGTGTGATTCAGTCTCACATGAGAGCTCAATTTCTGATTCTTCTCATGGGGGTTTAATTTCCAGAAACTGCATTCCCCCAGTAGTGTCAGCTTGGGAAGATGTATGCGTGTGTCACTGCTTGCAATTTTCCTGATACTCAGATTTATGCACCTAAAAAAAGGCAGGTAGGATGCATAACTTTTCTTAGTCTTTAAAGGTTTTATACACTCTTCCCAAACCTGACCCAGTAGCTATACCGTAAGTTAATCTTAATGCTGCTAAACATTGGGTTAATTCCATCCCTATTCTTTCTGACAAGGATTGAAAAATTATTGATAAGTATGGGGGAAAATGTATGCTTCTGCAGCTTTGATTTTCAGAATTTTGAATTGTCTGGCTGATATGTTAGAACTTATTCTGACTAATTGTGAAATTATGAGGAACATTTTGTCTGCAGTTTTTTCTTGTTTTAAATATTTTTTTTTCCAATTCACATGTCACAACTCATTGTTTACAGTGGACTCAGTTAATGCTTCTTCCAGGGCTACAGCCATTGATAGTTTCAGGAGGTTTGCTTGGTTTTCTTCTAAAATGATGTGAAAAAAATAGATTTAAGTTCTCTCTTGGATATAAATTTAGTTTTTGGTTCCACCGCTGCAGAGGTAATCAAAAATGCAATGAAAGTTTTAAATTGATACAGGGAATCTCTGATTTTCAGCCTCCTTTTCCAAAATTTCTAATGGATTCTCTAACCCTTCATCCAATTTCAGCAAAAAAAAAAAAAAACATACAAACAAAAAAATAAATAAGTAAACAGACACTCTCACCAAAATATGGGGTAAACAGACATTTGAGAAGAAATGGCTGGTGGGTTCTAAAAAGAATTCAGGAAGTCCAGAACCAAGGACAGTCCAAGTCAGAATGACTATTTAGGAAAACATTTTCTCTCCTCCCACCATGACAATCCCTTTCCCCTTTCAGAAAGACTGAATCTCCACTTTTGTTTTTGGTAATGGGTAGTTTCAGACAAATGGGTTCTGAAGATCATTCATCAAGGTTATCGAAGGTGTAATTCCTCAACTGCCAGACCAGACTCCCCCCCACCCCCTTTGTCCTTTAACACATGCTGTCTCAGGAAGTGATAGAGACAGTTACATGTTTTTAGTACCAAAGAAAGATGATGCTTGGAAACCAGTTCTGGATCTTTCTTTTCTAAATCTGTTTGTGATAGTGCCCAAGTTCACAATGCTGTCACTTAAGTTTCCTGATAAGGTGCTCATCAACATTGCTATTCATCCAGATTTAAGGCATTTCCTAAGGTTTTTTTGTCTCTGGATCTCATTATCTGTTCTCTGCCTTAACCTTTGGACTGTCGACTGCACCAAGAGCATTCACTAGGGATCTAGCTTTAGTTATAGCTCATTGTTGGCTACAGGCTATCCATATTTGGATGACTTGCTTATCCTTGCAGAGACTTTTTGAAAGTGTCAGGAATCTCTCGTTTGGATGAGCATCTCTTACTCAAGCTGAGATTTCAAGAGAACATTCAAATGTGTTTGTTTTTTTGAATCCTTCGCACAAGATTGTGTTCCTAGGTGTCAGCTAGACACCTCAATTCAAAGGACTTATTTTCTACAAGAAAAAATAGATCTGTATCTAGATCTTTTTCTAAGGTTTTCCATTCAGAGTTGGGTCACTGTGAGGGAGTACCTCAGGATTTTGTATCTCATAGTGTCTGTGATTCTCTTGATAACCCCTTACAAGACTCAGCATGAGATAGATAAATGGTATCTGAAGTCTCTCTGGTACCAGCATCAAATTTCATTGTCTTTTCAAATCCCAGTACTGGGGTTGTCAGAAGAGAAATCACATGGTGGTGAAAAATTTCCCTAAATCCAAGACTCCCCTTCTCCCTCCCTGCTTCAAAGCAGTCATTTACCACAGAAACCTTGGAGTTTGCTTGGGGAGCCGTTTCAGAAAGTATTTAAAGTACAAGTTGTGTAGGACACCAAGTACAGATGCAGGCATCAAGTGGTTACAGACAAATACCATAGTTATGTGGTACATCAACAAGCAAGGGGGAACAAGGTCGTACTCTCTTTGCAGACTCGCCATGTTAGCTTGGGATATAGCTTCACAGCACAGTCTCACTCTACAGGCTTCCTACATTCTTTCAGAGCTAAATTGTGTGTCAGACAAGCTAAGCATGACAAAGTAAGACTCTCACAAATGGAAACTAAATTGCGGGTTTCCAAGATTTTGATCCATCAATGAGGAGTTCCTCAAGTATACCTATTTTCCTTCTCTCTGAACAATCAGCTGGCATGATTCTGCTCCTTTACTCCAAGCAAGAAGGCCTGGAAGACAGGCACTTTTTCTTTTCCTTGGACATGATTGTTCCTGTATGCTTTTCCACCCTTTCTACTAATATCCAGGGTGCTTTTGAAGATTCAGAAAGAATCCCCCAATATCATTGTGGTGGTTCCTTTCTGGCCCAGGCAAGAGTGGTTCTCCTTTCTTTTGGAAATGGCCAGGGGTATTAGTACAAGCTTCCTCACAGAATGGATGTGCTCATACAAAATTAGGGGATGTTAGGTGCACCCTGACCCAATGAACTTCAGCTGACTTTCTGGATGATATCCATCTCCCCATTTTCTTCTCTGAACCTAAAGATGGTGGAGAATGGATAATTCATACTTCGGATATCCACAGACAAATCTGGTGCTCTTGTGACATAACTAAATCTTTCAGATCTTCGGATTAGCTCATTTTTTGTAAAAGACCGTTTCCAAATGGTTGTCTCAGGCTATTAACTTTTGTAATACTTGCCACAAGAAAACTATTCCAGACCATGTTAGTAGATGTTTGAATGATCACTGCTACAGTAGCTGCTCCTTCCCTCCTCCTTTTTTTTCTTTTTCCTGTGTTGTTTATGCCAGGGTGTGAATATATATTTTTTGTTCCTAGCATTATTCTTTTAGAGCTCAACCTCCTCTATTTTGGCATGAAAGCTCTGAGGGGCTCGACTCCCAAACCTGTGCATGGAAGGTGCCCTGATGCTTTGGATGCTGTCTGGCTGTTATACCCCTGGCAGGATATAACCCATGTAGCTAAGGCTACTTCAACAGTAATCATTTAAACATCTACTGCTTTGGTAAGTTTACTTCTGCAACTGTTTTTTCACCAATGCCCTGGCTAAATTTCTCCTAGTAGTATACACAGTATGCATACCACCTCAGCTTTCCCATAAAGAGAGGCTACTAGCTTAGTGGGAATAACTCAATCAACAATGGATGGATGGATACATTAGATAGATAGATAGATAGATAGATAGATAGATAGATAGATAGATAGATAGATAGATCTAGCTTAGCATTTAATCTACAGCTAGTCAATTTGTAAGTGGTCAGCTGTTATTTCCCTGACCATAACAACATGATGTTGCTTCTGATTGTGTGTCTTACATTTTAATCATGCTGTGAGATTGCAGTTTGTGCTGCCATACTCAGTATATCCTTCTAGGGTGTTTCCTTTTTACTCACCATTCTGTGATGGATATTTAGTAAGCGTGCCAAAGCCCCCCACATAGGGGGTATTGGGATATGGTGGGTTGCTACTGCAAAATGCGAGAGAATTTTGTATTGTGATTTGCTGAGTCAGGAATTGGAGTTTCAGTCCTTTAGGATAGGTTAGTTTACATTCACTGTGGTTTGTCAGTTGATGTTTTTTTCTGCAGTGGAAGCATTCATAGCACTTGAGAGGTATTTCTGTGTATAGTTTGAGTAGATAGATTGAGCCCATCATTGCCAGTCATCATTAACAACATGACATTAGGATATTTAAGCGGCTAAGGTTCCTTCCTCGTGGATCCAGGGACTGGAGTTCAGTCCTGACCTCCAGTTATTCTCTGTTAAGTCTGGAAGTTCTCCCTTTCTCAAGTATTTTTTTTCCATAAGTTCCCTCCCATCCTGCCAAAAAAAAATTCTGGGTTTGGCTGCTGTAAATACACGTGTGTGTGTGTATGTGTGTGTGTGTGTGTGTGTGTGTGTGTGTGTGTATATATATATATATATATATATATATATATATATATATATAGGTGTAGGGCATTGGATCAAACATCCAATGCCCCAACACACAGTAGGCTGAAGTAAAAATTTCAAAAACCATGAGATTGACACATTCAGAGCATAGTGCTGTGATTATCAAGGAGTGGACTAAATGACCGGCAAGTGTTTTTGCAGGAGGGTAAGCCCCCCTGCATCCCCATACCCCCTGCTAATTATATATGCACTAACTCTGAGATTGTCCCCAGGGAAAGGAAATATTCCCCTACTAAGGGATTTTTGATCTTGCAGACTTGTCAGCCTTCTGGTGTCGGGTCATTGGATGTTCAAACCAATGCTATACTCTCCTTTCTGTCTTAAAAAAAAAAAAAAAATATATATATATATATATATATATATATATATATATGTATATTGGTTTACTATCATAAAATCGAAACGCAAAATAAAATGCGTCTCAATGTTCGAATTTAAACATCGGAAATGAACATTTCCGATTTGTCCTAATGTCGAAAACAGTTGTGTATTGTCAAAAATGTCGCTCGCGACATTTTCGGCAATACACAGCACTCCCAGCCGTCCCGTAACTACCTACCTAACTAGCCTAAACGCACAGGCTGTGCCCCCCACACCCCCCCAACTTAATATTCCAACTCCGAGATAGCACTACAGTGAGGAAAGGGATGTATTTCCCTAACCGCACTGTACCGCAATCCCCTCACATGAGCGAACATTAGAATTGTGAATGCACAGTCCATTCGCAATGGTAACGTTCGCTCACATCACCTGTCGAAATATGAAGTATTCAAACATCTGTTGTTTGAATACTTCATAGCCATGCAAGTGCATATGAGAGTGGATATAAAACGTGTAGACACCCCTGTTAAAATGCCAGGTTTTTGTGATATAAAAAAATGAGACCACAATAAATCATTTAAAACATTTCTCACCTTTAATGTGTCCAATAACCTGTAAAAATGCTGGCAAGAAGAGTTTCATAGGCACAAATCACTCAGGTGATGATGAAACCAAAGCTATTTTTTAATGATAAAATCCACAAGAAAAACAAATAAAGCGTGAGCATTTTCGTTGAACAAGTGTTAACTTCATCAGACACCATTAAAATGCAAGACAACCATTTAAATGCATGTAAAAGCACTCAGATTGGGTAAGCAAAGACAGGCAGCTAGCTAAGCAACACTAAGGTAGAACATTAATTAACCTCTTGATGACTGTATTACAGTTGAAACTTGCATCTTAATACAACTAAAACTTGTGATTAAAAGATAAATTATTAGTCTCATACTTGTATCGTGAATAGTTATAAATAGAATAAAACTAAAACTAAAACCAAAGTCATTTTTAAAATCTCATATTAAGTATTCACATAATGCTAAAATGTTTCCCAAAGCAAAATACATAAAAAAGTGCTTGTGCTTAACAGATGTTTTAGGATATTTTATTCCTGTTTAGGGCTTTTAATTTCAGTACAGGAGAGATGGCCATCCTGTCATTTATTCCTGGCCATCTGTCTGCCTGTAGTAAGATTTGCCACCTTAACTCCTTTAACTTTAAATGAAGTCCCCACGGCTTTTTATAGGTTCATAGGTTCATACTAGGCTATCTGCCCAAGGGCATTTATAAGCCTAGCCCATAGTTATTTGGCTTTCGCCACCCCTTTAGTTTGAATAAAACTATGCCTATTATTTTGCTGTGCCTCTGTCAAGCAGTGACACTGAAGTAATCCCTGGGGTATATCTGTGATCCCCCATCCATTGGTCAAGATTCCTCTTGAACAAGGCCAGCGAGGTGCTCTGCCTCACAGGTACCGGGATTTTGTTCCACAGCATAGGGAGTCTCTGGGTGATGAATCTGTCCCTCCAGCACATTCTATTAATAACCGTGTCAAGGTTTAAGTCTCCCGCCCTTGTGGTTCTGAGGGATCTAGATATTTTGAGGTGAAGCATATTCATCAAATCAGGGTTTGACATGGCCTTATATGTCAGGCACAGGTCACCTCTGAGCAAGCGGTATGAGACTGAATAGAGCTGGAGTTCTTTCAGTCGGGCAGCATAAGACATATTTTTGAGACCCTTTATCCTTTTGGTGAGGAACTTTTGGGGCCTTTCCATCTGCTGCAGGTGTCTGGTCAGATACATTCCGAATGGGGCATTGTACTCAATCATAGGTCTAATGAGTAATGAGTACAGGGGGACGATGACCTCCCTTGATCTAGATGTGAATCCCTTCATGATCAGGTGGGCAATGTAGAAGGTTTTCCTAACTACTTCAGCAACATGAGTGTCAAACGAAAGGCTACTGTCAACCTGGGTCCCCAGATCCCTGATGACTACTTCTGTGCTCAGTGGATTGCCACCTATGTGGTAGCTAGGGGTAACCTTGTTTTTCCCGAAGGGTATGACTATGCATTTCTTGGCATTTAACTTTAGGCCATGGCTCTGGCACCAGTTATCCGTTTCTGTGAGGCCCTTCTGAAGGATATCTGTGTCAGATGTGTTTTCGACTATGGCGCCCAGTTTGCAGTCATCTGCAAACTTTGTCAGCCATAACCCTCCTGTGTTTGCTTGTACTTCAGAAAAGTAGATGCCGAACAAGAGTGGACCCAGGACTGAGCCCTGTGGGACACCACTTGTGACAGGCTTTGAGTCTGACATGGCTCCAGCAACTCTGACCCTGTGGGTTCTGTCACTTAGCCAGTTTGCAACCCATCTTGTGATGTATGGGTTTACATTCAAGCTGATGAGTTTTTCGATGATACCTGAGTGGGGTATTGTGTGAAGGCCTTTGCCAGGTCGAGGTAGGCTGTATGGACTGCCTTTCCTCATCAATGGCCTTGGTGACTGTCTCGAAAAAGTCAACCAAGTTTAAAAGGCATGATCTGCCTTTGACAAAGCCAAACTGGGTTGGATCCAAAGTCTGCAAGTTCCCTATGTCTTTATTTATGAGTTCCATTATGATCCTCTCCATGGCTTTGCAGATAAGGCTTGTCAAGCTAATGGGATGGTAATTTCCAGGGTCGGTGGAGGCACTGCCCTTGTGAAGTGGGACCACAGTCGCCGTGCGCCACTCCTTGGGTACGTATCCTGAGGTGAGGCTAAGATTAAACAGCTGTCCTAACTGCGGGTTTAATTCCTCATTGAGTTCGTGGAGCACACAGCCGGGGACACCATCCGGTCCCATGGATGCTGTGTTTTTTACTTTGGAGAGAGCAGTTCTCACCTGGGCGTTGGAGATGTTTGGGGGGGCTACAATCCTCTGGTATAGATATCTCTCCTTTGGGAGGAGTTTGCACTGAACCTGTCAGCCAGTATGTTGGCAATGTGTGTAGGTTCAGTAATCTTCACATCATTTTGAACTAATTCTGAGCATATCTGGGAGTTTCCTCCTAGGTTTCTAACATAGCTAAAGAAGGCCTTATGATTGTCTTTTGAGTCCTTGGCGATTTTTCTCTCAAAATTTGCCTTTGATGATTTTATGAGAGCTCTTAGTTTTTTACTTATAATGATCAAAGGTGTCTTACCTTTCAAGGATTTCGCTCTGTCTTGTAGTAGCTTCCACCTTTTGTTGTAGAGCTTGTTTATGGCTGGGGTCCACCAGACTGGACGCTTGCCTTTGGTACAAAGAGTCTTAGTTTTGTTTGGGATTGCCTGATCCATGCAGTCCTGTAGGTGCTGGTAGAAGGCATTTGTAAGTGATTCAGCGGTTTGAGTAATGTTTACCACTGGCTCAGGGGCCTTAAAGGAGACCACACTAGTTTTTAGAAGTGTGAAGTCGGCTTTTGAGAAGTTTTTCACTGTGGTCTTTTTTATTTCAGGTGGGGCGGGATGAGGACCTCCAGCGAGATTAGTTTATGATCTGATCTCACCAGTGAGGGGTATACTTCCGGTGTTGAACATTGTGATCCCATGTTCGTGATGATGAGATCAAGTATGTTTTCTCCTCTTGTGGGGATGGTGACTAGTTGTTCCATGGCATTTGAGTTTATGAACTCCAGGAACCTTTGGGCTAGAGTGTTTGGGCTTGAGTAGTGTTCCCAGTCTATATTAGGGTAGTTGAAGTCACCTAGTATGATGGTGTTTGGAGATACATTTATCCCCTCCATTGTTTTCAGGAAGGCCATGTGAGGTTCCTGAGTTTGAGAGGGTGGCCTGTAACATGCTACAAATTGCAGAGCAGTCTTGCCTATGGTTAATTGCACCTGGATGGTCTCCGATGCATCGTGCATTGCGACCAACCTTGAGGTGTGGGTGTCCTTTATGAATATGGACACCCCCCTCCTTTCTTGGTGTTGTCCGGATTTTGGGGCCGGAACGCATGATATGAGGTGAAACCTGCTAGTGCTGGGGTGCTCTCAGGAGCCTTGAACCAGGTTTCTGTCACAGCACAGACATCGATGTTCTCCATACTGAGAAGGGCCTCAAGTGCGTGCATCTTGAGATTGAGACTTCTGGCATTGAGCAGCATTACCCTTAGTTTTTTTACTTTTTTGTCTTCTAGGGTGGTAGGTTTAGAATTTGAGCCTTGCCTAAAAAAGGCACTATGGGGGTGGCAAGAGCCTTTGCCAATATCCCGAAGCCTAGGGGTGACAGGTGCAAGCCGTCCCTTGCGAAGCAGCGTGGCTTGTCCAGCATGTCATCCCAGGCAGACAGACATTGGATCCCCTTTGAATGACACCAGAATTTAAGCCAATTATTAAAGCTGATCATCTTATCACTGTATTGTGGCATCATTCTAGGTGAAGGTAGGATACTGCTCAAGGTCAGGGTCATACCTGCCTGGGCTACATAATCAGAGAGCTCCTCAATGTCTCTTTTCATGTAGTCCAAGGAGGTACGTCTCAGGTCGTTGACACCAGCGTGGACAATGACTGAGTCATACTTGTACCTGCTGTTGAGAGACCTGAGTGCTTGTGTTATGTGGCGGATTCTAGCGCCCGACAGGCAGCTTACTGTGACCTTCTCCTTACTCAGTCTGGTGAGTGGGACGTCAGTGTGTCTGACTATGGAGTCACCTATGACAAGTATGTTTGGTGTTGTATTTGGCCTTGAGGGCAGTGACTGCTTTGCACACTGATTTTGTTGTTTATGTGTTGTTTGTGTGGTGTATTGAGTTTGCAGTTGCTTGGGTGTCTGCTGTGGAGGCCTCTGCTGTTTAGGTAAATTTTACTCAGAGCCTCCGAGTATGTCTTAGTGTGTTTATGTGTTTGATTCAGTGGTGTGGTTGAGTTATGTGAGACTGGTATTGTGGTGTGTGTAGTTGCCTTCTCCTCCTGCCTGGTCTTGCCAGTCCTGAGTTGAGAGAGCTCAGCCTCCAGTCTGGCTAAATAGCTGCATCTCTCACAAGTGTTAGTGTTACGTGGGAGGAGGAGAGGGTTGTCCGTGTACATGAGGCAATTGTAACATTGTCTCAGAATTCCCAGATTCACCAACTGGGCAGGAGAGGACGCCAGCATCTGACCCTTCGACATGCTAGAAAGAATTATGAGTTGGTATGAGACAGAAAAGTAGTGGGCTTAGCAGGGAAGTGGGCACTCCTGGGGGGTTTTGCTAGTGAGAGATTTGTATAATATAGGAGTGCTTGACCTGTAAAGAGAATGCTTATAAGACAAGGGATATGTTTATAAGACAAGTGCTGAGCTTTTTGAGAAGAAAAAGCTATTTGGAACAAGTGCTGCACTTTTTAGTGTAGGTGTAAACTGTTTAGGTTCCTAACAGAGCAGTTCTAAGGGAAAAATTGAAGAACAGACTTTCTGGAGCCAGAAAGAGTTTAATCTTGTTTAACCGGCGCTGCCCGATGCTGCTCAAGTGGCAACTCCACGCTAAATCGCGATAAAGCACGTTAAAGCGTGCTTGATAGCAGGGGCTGGAAAGAAGCAGGAATAGACCCAAAAGGGAAAATAAAACTACAGTTTCAAGTCAGTAACCACCTCTACGGGGGGCAGGGAAGCTGCTCAATGTTAGTCACTGCCACTGATCAACAGAGAGACCCTCCTTCAGCCCAAGCAAAAATGGCCTCACAGAAGCTTTCAAACAGTTCAGGAACAGCAAGCCTGTAACTGAACTTTTTTAACTCTCAGAAAAGTGGGAAAAAAGCAAGATTTTTTTTGTTTTGTTTTTACAGAGATAGCAGAGGTTCACAAGTAATATCAAGTTATAACAGTGCAGTAAATGACCCCACACAAGAGTGCTAGGTCAAGGACAGAAAATATGCAAGTTTTAAGAAAAAAACGATTTAAAATTAAGTGCAAACAGGAAATTCAGCAAACAGCTTTTGGTTGTGCTCTAAATACAGCTACTAATACAGAAATCAAGTTTAACAAGCCAGAAAATGCTCAAGCTAGGCAGCTATGCAGAAAAACTTAGCAAATGAACAGAGAAAAAATACTTAAAATCTCAAAAGTGGCTCCCTTCTTCTCTCAGCGTTTTTTCCTCTTGGAGGGTGCTTCACCAACAGCCAACAAGCCTGAAAAGACGCCCAAACCACGAGGCAACTAGGTTTTAAGAGAGGAAGATGAAGGAGTTATGGAAATGACCCCTAGTGACCAATAAAACTACAGTTTCAAGTCAGTAACCACCTCTACGGGGGGCAGGGAAGCTGCTCAATGTTAGTCACTGCCACTGATCAACAGAGAGACCCTCCTCCAGCCCAAGCAAAAATGGCCTCACAGAAACTTTCAAACAGTTTAGGAACAGCAAGCCTGTAACTGAACTTTTTTAACTCTCAGAAAAGTGGGAAAAAAAGCAAGATTTTTTTTGTTTTTGTTTTTTACAGAGATAGCAGAGGTTCACAAGTAATATCAAGTTATAACAGTGCAGTAAATGACCCCACACAAGAGTGCTAGGTCAAGGACAGAAAATATGCAAGTTTTAAGAAAAAAACGATTTAAAATTAAGTGCAAACAGGAAATTCAGCAAACAGCTTTTGGTTGTGCTCTAAATACAGCTACTAATACAGAAATCAAGTTTAACAAGCCAGAAAATGCTCAAGCTAGGCAGCTATGCAGAAAAACTTAGCAAATAAACAGAGAAAAAATACTTAAAATGTTGTCTACATGGTCTATTGCCATAAATGTGAAATTGTGGCCAGTGTTGTCTTGAATATGCCTCGCTAATGCATTGTTAATATTATTCTTTCTTATGGCATAGTTGTGTTCATAGATTCTGGCATTAAATTTCCTGCTAGCCATTGGTCACATGTGGCCATGTAGACCACTGCCTTGGAGCGATAGTTATATTTACCTTTTACATAATGGTCTGTACCATTCACTGTAAATTTGCTACCCGATTTCACCTTGTGGCACCAGTTACAAGACTCACATTTGTACATCCCTACACATCCTGTTCTAGTGTAGTTAGAACCTTTCCTAAGTACTTTTAAGTTTGAGCCCCTTCTGTATGTAGCTATAGGTCTTTCTCCTATTTGTCCCCTGATGTCCAAGTCATCCATTAAAATGTCCCAGTTCTTATAAAAAATAGACATCAAATGGTATGAGTCGGAGTTAAATGTAAGCACCATAGATCTACAAAAAGTATTTTTTTTCCTACTCAGGTCTCCCCTCTTCAGCTTTAGAGGGGCTGTTGTCCAGTATGTTTTCTCCAACTATGGGCTTAACATACCCTACTCTTTCTTTACCTATCACTTCCTGCACAAGCTCATTAAGCAAGTCTGCTGGGTACTCCCTCCTCAAGAGCATAGTTTTTAAGTTGTCTCATTCTAAAAGACTAATTGTCCTTTAAAACTACTCTTCTTTTTGATGGGGGGGGGGGGTAGTAGAGCAGGAGAAGTTTTTTGAGTAGGTCTTTTTCCTATGGATCCTGGTGGCATATTTTAATGTAGTGGGGTGTGGTAGGTATCTCAAAAACTCTTCCAATTCGACCAGTGACCCATTCCATATCAAACTGATATCATCTTGATATCTATAATACAGTTTGACCTTAGGATAGTACTGAGACTGAAATACATAGATGTTCAATCTCGCCATTTGTTCCTAAACGTGGTTACGGAGCCGATTGCTTTCCAAGCTCAAGATCTCAGAGTAGCTCGAGGCACAGTCCCTATCCCATGATGCTTTCTAACCTCAGATGTAGTTTGCCGCTGCAACTGATTGCAAGTTCTCCAGAGAGCTTGGGCCAGTATAATTCTTTTTTCTGTCTTTTGAGAAATTTGTACTGTTATATTTCATGAGTTTATATTCTAATTGATAGATAATCTGTTCCTGTTATTTTTTTAGGGCTGTGTCCCTCTTGTTGTGTGGATTAGTTGTATTTGTGTTGTTGGAGCGGTTGCTCTTGGGCCTTGCCCTCTTTTTCATTTAGGCACTTCTGTGCTTACCTCATGTAGCTGAACAGGGCTCTGTCAACTTGATTTTCCTATCCCTTACTCTGTAGATAGTGTGTTTTTTGCTATAAATACTTAGATGACTGTATCCCTTATGTTTAGTCTTGGTATAGTGTGCTTTTGGTTATAAATATTTAGAACTACTTATAGTACGGTTTTGTGTTGTATTATCAGGGATCTGATAATTGTGTGCTTAATATGTCTGACTAAAAAGAGAGACAGAAGTCAGGTTTCAAGAGGTGTAGCTGTGGGCAGAAAATGTCCATTATGGACAATCATGTGTCCTGTGTATATTGCCTAGGACTCTGCACTTACAGGAGGATTGTTCTATCTGCAACTCTTTTAGTGGCAGAGTATTGCTTGAAAGGAGGAGAAAGCTAATGGACAGAGGACTGTTGAAACCTGAATTTCAGGAAGCCTTGGATAAGACTGACCAGACCTCCAAGTCTTCAAAAGGGTCGAAGTCTTCAAGGGTGTCCTCGGAACATAGGCCCTCGGTTCCAAGTACCTCTGTTAAGGTGCGGTCACAGGTTCCTAAGTCATCGGAGCCGTGCACTGAACCGATGTTTTGGAGCCAACCCTCTGAGCTGGAGCCGGTGTCAGAGGTGTTGAAGTTTCCAATTCTTAGATCTGTGGCTTCTTCGGTCCCTTCGACCCGTTCTTCTAGGACCCTTTCACACGTCAATGTGGATTGTGTGGTGCAGAGGCTTTTAGAGAACCCGACATTGGCCAAATTACTTTCAGTTTCATCCCAAATGGGTTTGATTCCTACTACCGTCCCTTTGCCTGTGACCACTACTCCTCCTCCGACCTTACCTAGGCCTTTGAAGCCGGAGGCAGTAGATCTGATGGTTGTGGAACCCGCTGAGCCGAGTCCTGTCCCAGTGACTTTGGCTCCGTCGGCCCTGATCTCTTCGGAGCCGTTCGAAGAGTCTCGGAGCCGACGCTCTCTTGTCAGTTCCGGTGGGGAGCATCGAACCGATGCATTGGTTCCAACCCTTCCTCTCAGGGCCTCGGCACAGATGAGCTCGACTCTGTCCTCTGGTTTAGAGCCCTTGGTCTCGACACTGGGGAAGCTGCCTTCTTCCTCGGAACAGGCGGGGTCCTTGGGTCGAGACTGTGGTGCCTTCGATGCCATGAGGAGGGTAATGTCTGCCAAGACTCTCACTTCCTCAGGTCTTTCCACTTCCTCCCCTAAAATACCATGTTCTGCCTCTACATCACAGGTTCCTACTAAGCGTCGAGACCCAGAGCCTCAGGTAACCCCTTTGGTTGAACCCTGCTCTACTCAGACCTCACCAGACCCTCCCACTGATGAGGTCCCCAGAAAGATACTTTGCAAGAGGAGGCATTTGGATTCCCCTCAGGAATCCTTGACATCAGACACCAACTTAGAGGTATCAGAAGGGTCTCCATGGTCCCCCTCGGAGGATGTCTCCTTTGCCAACATCCTGTAAATACTGAAACGGAGGGGTGACTGGCAGTCCGTTACCCCTTCTGAGGATGAGTCGGTGCTCTGGCCTTTGGGTCTCAACCTTCCACCTCCTAGGTTACTCCGCCCTTCGATGAACTGATGGATCTGGTTGCTCGAAAGGGCATGGGAGTCCCCTGATTCCATGGAACTAGTCCCTCGGAGGCGCAATAAGTTCATCACTTCCCCTCAAGACAAATTGTACCTCACTAAAGGAGCTCCTGTTTATGCCATGGTGGTGGTGACGGCGGCCACCAAGAAAGAGATTTCAGATAACCTCTGCTACTGTCCATCCTCCTATTAGAGATTCTAGGACTATGGACAGATATGGGAAACTCATTTTTAGTTCTGCGATGTTTGCCATGAGATCGCTTAACTACCTAAGCCATTTTACCCATCTTCAATGAGATCTCCTCCAGGAACTTGGAGATACGCCAAAGGGTAACATAGATGAGGCTGTTTCTGAGAAGGGTATGACTCAGCTTTCTACCCTTAATTCCATTGTCAACTCGTTCATGCGGCTCATTTCCTATGCAGCCGATGGGTCGAGTCGAGCAGCAGGTTCAGATAGCCCTGCGGAGACAGTCCTGGATGTGCTTATGCTCCTTTGCGGAAGCCTTCAAGTCTTCCTTTGTCAACACCCCATTTGATGGCTCTATTTTGTGTGGGCTCCAAGTCAAGGAGACTCTCACTAGGTGTGAGCAGGAAGGAAAGACTCTATCTGCCGTAGGAGTCAGTTTTTCCACCCCTACCAGACCATACCCCAAAGGGCAGAAAGGTGGAAAAAATGTGGTTCCAGAAGTCCCAAGGAGCTTTCCAGAACACGCGTAGTGAACCCCCCTTCAGGGGCAGAGGAGGGAGCAATAACGGAAGATGCCGCTTTGGCGGCAGAAGGGGTTCGCAAAACCAGGGTGACAGGAAGCAGTTCTCTGGCAAGCCTTATCGGCACTCCTGAAAGGAGGCCAGACTGTCCTACTCTGGAAGCAGTCGGGCCAGACTGCCCTACTCTGGAAGCAGTCGGGGGTCGCTTGGCCTTGTACCCAGATGCCTGGCTAGGAATTACATCAGATTCTTGGGTACAAAGCATAGTTACCAGAGGTTACATCATCCCCTTTTCAGAGTCCCGCCAGTCAGAACAAGAATTCCAGATGTTCCACCCAGTCTGCGGGATCAAGCAGTTATAGAAATCCAAAAGCTGCTAGAAAAAAGAGTTATCTAGCCAGTCCCGGCGGACCAGATAGGATCCAGAACTTACTCCAGATTAATTTTAGTTGCAAAGAAAATGGGTGACTGGAGGCCCATTTTAGACCTCAGCAAGCTAAATGCTTTTGTAAAGAAGGAAAAGTTCCGGATGGTTACGCTTCAGTCGATACTCCCGTTCCTGGCAACGGGCGATTGGATGTGCTCTTTAGATCTCAAGGATGTGTACTACCACGTCAGAATGGCCAGACTTTCCACAGATCATTTGCGTTTCCAGCTAGGGGCCAGTCACTACCAATTTCGAGCACTTCCCTTTGGTCTCACCTCAGCCCCCAGAGTGTTCAAATGCATGGCAGTGGTTATGGCTCACCTGAGGTGTCTAGGATTCCAGGTGTTTCCATATCTGGACGACTGGCTCCTGTCCGCCACCACCAGGCATCAACCCATTCTTTCCAGGGATCATACGATCAATCTCTGTTGTCGGTTAGGAATAACCGTAAATTTCGAAAAATCTGCCTTATTACCATGACAGCATATCTCCTTTATCGGAGCAGATCTAGACACCACCACTGCATTGGTCAGATTACCTCAAGAAAGAGTTATCTCTCTACGAAATCAGGTGTCCCACTTGCTAAAAGAAAAGAGTATCTGCCTTTCAGGTTTTAAAACTTTTAGGCATCATAGCAGCTACCCTCATAGCGGTTCCTATGGGATGGATGCACATGCGGATACTCCAGTGGTTGCTTTTCACCCAGTGGTCTTATCAACAGCTCCCAATGTCTTTCGAGATCCTACTGACAAACACTTGCAAGAAGGACCTTCTCTGGTGGCTGAACAGTCACCAGGTGACGATAGGTCGACCATTTGTACTTCCCCCTCCCGTAGCCACGGAGACCACGGACGCATCCCTGATTGGGTGGGGGGGGGGCTTTTTCAGGGAAGAACTGCCCAAGGTACCTGGTCAGAGATGGAATCTCATTTGCACATCAATGTCCTGGAGTTGAGAGTGGTGCTTTTAGCGTTGCAGCACTTCCACGACTCTCTGCCTCGGGACACGATTGCGATCCAGACGGACAACATGTCAGTGGTCTGATACATCAACAAACAGGTGGGGGAACCAAGTCTTATCCCTTATGCCGAGAAGCCTTGAGAATTTGGCAGTGGGCTGTATCCACCGGGCGCTTTCTGATAGCAACGCACATCCCGGGGAAATCCAACGTGATAGCGGACAAACTGAGCAGAGCAATTCTGTTGCCCCACGAGTGGTCCCTCAGAGAAGAAGTTGCAGAAATGATTTTCTGCAGATGGGGCCAGCCTTGCTGCGACCTTTTTGCATCCCCGCTGAATGCCAAATGCAGAAGCTACTTTGCCCCGAATCCTTCTCCGGGGGACAGCCGAAGGGATTCACTCTTACACGATTGGCCCTTGGGTCTCCTTTATGCCTTTCCTCCAACCCCGCTGATCTGCAGATTTTTACAGAAAGCAAAAAGCTCGGGAAGGACTGTTATTTTGGTAGCCCCCTTTTGGCCTCGGCAGATATAGTACCCCTTCCTTTATCAATATCAACTGGAAGAACCTTGGTTTCTGGACCCAGTGCCAGACCTTCTGACCCACTCGTTAGGAGTTCTTCACCCCTCTCTTCAGTCCCTCAAACTGACAGCTTGGCTGCTCCACTTCCCAACCTAGCCAGGTCGTATAATTTGTCTAACCCGGTGCAACATATTCTGTTCTCCTCTCATAGTCTGCACCACTAAACTGTATAACAGCAAATGGAAACGTTTTGTTGATTGGGCCTCTCAACATGATATTGATCCCTATATCAATGCTATTGATAGTGTTCTGGAGTTTCTAACTATGCTTTTTCACAAAGGTGCAGCAGCAGCCACTGTAAGAGTTAAATTGGCTGCAATATCTAATTTTCACCTGGGATTTGAAAGGTCTAATCTTATCTCGCACAGATTATGTAAAGCCTTTCTGAAAGGGACTCATCACCTTAGGCCACCTGTCAGACAACCAGTTGCCCCCTGCAGTTTAAATTTAATACTGTCTCATCTTATGCTTCTCCCCTTTGAACCTGCATCTTCTTGTCCTTTGAAGTTCATTCCTTGGAAAACAGTATTCTTGGTGGCTATTACCTCAGCTCGTAGAGTTTTGGAACTACAAGCTCTTTCTATCAGGCCTCCATACCTGGTTTTTCATCCCGGCAGTGTCTCAGGACAAATCCCACCTTTCTTCCTAAGGTCTGCTCTGAAGTCAATTTGAAACCACTCTATTGAGCTGCCCACCTTTTTCAGACACCATTCGAATAAATTAGAATATATGTTACATAAACTTGATGTTCACAGACAACTGAGATTTTATTTGGACCGAACAAAGGAGTTTAGGAAATTGGAACAACTCTTTGTTTCTCATGCGGACAATAAAAAAGGGGCTGCCTGTGGCTGAAGTTACATTGTCTAAGTGGTTATCTGATTGCATAAAATATATATATTCATCAACCAACCAACCTTTAGAGCATAGTGTGAAAGCACATACCACCAGGGCTGTGTCTACATCTCTGGCTCATGCAGCCCGTTTGCCTTTGGATACTATTTGTGCAGCTGCTACTTGGTCCAAACCTCATACATTTATCACTCATTACAGAGTGGACAGGGCCTCCAGGGACGGGGCTTCCTTTGGTTCCACTGTTCTCAGGAATGTACTCCCGTGAACCACCCAGGATTAGGGTGCTTGGGGCGCTACCTACATGTAAGAACAAACGGCGAGGTTGAACAACTTCACATAAAGAAGTTATGTTCTCACCATAACGTTCCATGTGAGTTGTTCATCTCACCTGTGTTCTTACACTCCCTCCCACCTTCCCCCTCCAGGTTCTTGAATGGGTATGACTGGTGGTCTGGTTGGTCTAACTAGTTTCCTTTACTCCCAACGAAATATTTCTTGGCAAATTGTAAATATATGTATACATGTGTATATGTTTGGCATATTAGTATGTTTAGTCATATTTTTGTCTTGCTGGGTTCAGCAAACTAGATCTGAGTTTAGTCAGAGAGCATCATGGGATAGGGACTGTGCCCAGAGCTACTCAGAGATCTTGAGCTTGGAAAGCGGCCGGCTCAGAGCCGATGGATCGGCTCTATACCCACGTGTAAAAACAAAGGTGAGATGAACAACTCTCATGGAACGTTATGGTAAGAACATAACTTCTTTTTTCTTTCCCAATATGCCATTACCATGTTCGTGAATGCCCCACCACATGCTGAACCCATTGCCACTTGTATAGTCTGCAAATAATACCTGCCATTAACGGAGAAATAGTTGTTTCTTAAAACAATTTCTAATAATTCCAAAATTAGATTAATTTTCTCCTGGTTAACTTTGTTTAACAACAGTAGGTCACTCACCAACTCAAGACCAATTTCTTGTGGGATGACCGTGTACAGGTCTTTTACATCTATAGTGACCATGATGTCTCTTGCGTCATACCTGGTTTTGTTCACTTGTTCTAAAAAAGCCCAGGAGTCTTTACAAATTTGGCTTTCATTACACAATACTTTCTTCAGCTCATGGTCTAAAAATTGGGCACAAGCAGTTGTTATGAAGTGTCTTCCATCCACTAAGGGCCTCATAGGTGGATCTGAGAGGCTCTTGTGGATCTTGGGAATACCAAAGAACACTGGTATCCTTAGGCTAATGATGTTAAGATAATTATATAAGGAAGGGTCAAGTCTTTTTTCTAAAAATATGTCAGTGAGTTGGCTGTAGATTTTTCTATATGCTGCATTTAATTCATTAAGGAACACTTCCGTATAATTTTCTGTCTAACATAGCCAACATTTTGTCACTGTATGTGGAAGAGTCCATAATTACAACCCCTCCCCCTTTGTCAGGTTTCATATCCCTGACATCATGTTCTTGCAGTTCCAATAAACAATAATATTCACTTCGGTTCATGTTATGAAGTGTTTGAACTGGCCTGTATTTATTCTTATTTAGATTATACAAATCTAGTTCATGAACTTTTTCATACATTGCTAGTTTTGGGTGCAAAGGGGGGTTGTAAGTAGAACTGATCTTAAAAATGCTGCCTTCACTGACATTAATTTGGGAGGTAGTACCATGTAGTAAGGATAATTCAACTTTCTTAAATAAAGTTTCAGATCTAACATAGTGTTTACAGTATTAAATCTCTTACCAGGTACAAAAGTCATTCCCTTAGACAATAAGTCAGTTGTTTCATTTATGCATAAAACAGAATAATTATGTACTGAAAAATATTTTTGGTGGTTGAAAACCACTGTGTAGGTACCTGCCTTTTGAACAGAGTCCACTGATGTTGGAGTGCTTACATTAAAAAAAGGAGTTATTGACATTAACATGGTGACCAGAAGGGCCTAATAGAGATGCTAAGCTCTCCAGTTCCTGTTCTTTGGCCTGGCCCCCTGAAAAACCTGTGGTGGGTAACCGCCCTGTGGTTGCTGCCTATTGTTGTAATGGCTTTTGTTCCTAATGCTTTTGCTTCTCCTGAGTTCTGGGAATTCAGCATCATAGTTTAAA
The DNA here is from genome assembly GCF_019279795.1 of Protopterus annectens. NCBI lineage: Eukaryota > Metazoa > Chordata > Ceratodontiformes > Protopteridae > Protopterus > Protopterus annectens. Next base: position 484,025,685 of record NC_056730.1, read on the forward strand.
ATCACATCATCAGTCTCTTCAAACCTGCATTCATCATATCCAGTTACTTCAGAAGGGTATGATAATTGCTTGTTACTTTCCTCTCATGGGGCTTTAAACTTTTTGTATGAACCAGAAGGTTTAGGGTAGGCCATGTCCTGAACATCCCTGTCCAGCTTGTTCAGTTTACTAGCTTTAAGTTTTGCTATGTGCTGGTCTATCCTAGTGTAAATCCTGAAATGTTCAAATCTCATGTTGCTATGTTCATGATCCTCACGGATAGCAGAGTCTAGCATTGCAAGATCTGTAAATAACAATTGCAGTTCACTGTTGTGTTTAATTAAAAGCTCTAAAATGTCAAGCTCACATTTATCAAATAAATTAACTAATTCAGTGTACAAAACAGAGTCATGCTGTAAACCAGTAGGAAAGCGCCAGACCCTTAAAACTTTGGGAGCCACTTTTAATCTGGTGCATTCCCTTAAGGTAGGCGTTTTCCAGTTGAAGTTTCTTGCATCGAGATAACTTGACATCAAAATCTGTCAGCTTACCTTCCAGAGAAGGGCTATTGTGTTCGATCCTTCTGTTAAATTAAACCCCATTCCGCAACCACTCCTCCAACTGAGGAATGTTCTTGTTAAGAGGTTCTGCTAGTCCGTTTCTTCCTGCAGCATTCTGAGAGTTCCTGCTGTCAGAAGAATTCATTCCTGACATGTGCAAACGCGTTGCGCCTTCCTACCTCAATTCCCTTTCCTGTGAACCGGAAATGAGGCATAAAGGTGTATTTTGAAAGTTAGTAGCATGCTTACTAGCCTCCCCATGTTGATTCGAGTGTGCAAGAGCAGAAGTGGTACTATTCAGTCCCACATATTCATACAGGCGATCCATCCTCTGGGTCAGTTGTAGAATGAGAGCCGTAAGCTGTCCAATATCCGAGTTGTTTCCTACATGCTCTTTGTTAGCTGTTGATGTGCCATATAACTCCCAAAGGTTTAAGGGACTGATGCTTTCCTACTGGTTTACAGCATGACTCTGTTTTGTACACTGAATTAGTTAATTTATTTGATAAATGTTTCTGTTTCATTTTTCTGTTCCCTTTATTGGATGCATCTGATTCCACTGGGAATTGCCAAGTTCCTGCAGAAGGAGATCCTCTGAATGAGGTGCAAGTACATTCATGACAATGCTCTCAGATTTTGTCTTCCCACAGCTGAATTTTGAAGCCAAAGTAGAATTGAGGAAAACTGTCGGTGCCAGCTTACCTCCACAATCCATGGATACATATGAGTGACCGTGTTTAACTCCATGATAGACTGATGTCACTTCTGCTGCAGTCACTTTGGAAGCTTCACTGGTTGCACTACATGGCTGAATAAACTTTGTCATTACAAGGTTCTGCCTCTGCAGCTGAAGGCTTTGCTAATGTTTGTCTGACTTCTGATGGCTTTTCAATGCCTTTTCCCCCATCCCATTTTACAGTGAAAGTTGTTCCACAGGATGTGCACTTTGCCACGGCATCTGCATTTGGAACAGTTCACACCCATGAGTAGCTTTGCTCCCACACCTTGTTATAACTGCAGAAAAACCTCTTAGGAGACATGCTTTCAGCCTCTTGATGATCCATTGACCTTTTCCCGAACATGATTTGTGCAGGATCCTTGCTCAACACTACAATAAACTGAAACGGCTATTAATACAAAATCAAAACACTTGTGACCAACACCAGTGCCTGGTGGGGCCTGTGTCAATCTGTAGCCAGAGTTGATCAAATTAGCATGTGAATCTCCAGACTTTCACACCCTAGTAATACCAAGTTGGTATAAGAAAAAAACGTGAAATAGAGACTCCACATGAAAAATTAACAGTGAAGGTCAAGTAATGAAAGGCAGAAGCAACTCTTGTCTGAGGGACATTCTGCAGCTGTTGCACATGAACCTGGTGTGACAGCAGAATATGCACAGAAGGCATTCAACTGTGGGTAAAACACATGAGTCAGACACTACAGTAATGCACCAAGTTAAGACCCTCTACTGTTATGTAGAACCCAATGCAAAAGTTATCCAGCTGAGTCTGAACACAGCAAGAAAGTTCAGGCATACTGTGGACTGACAAGATAAAGACGAATTACATGGTAGCTCAGCAATTATACCCTCTGGCTACAACCGTAATAACTTGCATAAAGACAAACCGGACATAGTGTGGGCTGACACGATGATAAACATGAAATATGTAGCTCAGCAATCATAATACCCTCTGGCTGCAACACAATGATAAAGATGAAATATGTAGCTCAGCAATCATAATACCCGCTGGCTGCAACAGTAATAACTTGCGTAACGACAAACTAGACTGTATGGGCCGACACGATAAAGATGAATTATGTTAGCCCCACAGTATTCCCAGATGCAACACCCCATATTAAGTACAATTTCTCTTTACAGCACAGAGACCGGTCAACTTGGGGCTGGTTTCTCCCCCTTTTTCCATTCCACTCCAGATCCCCAAAACTACCTCTCACTGGCACAGCTATAGAGTTGAGCATAGTGGCCAAGTGAAGACCTCCAGCACCCTGTTTTTCCAGCCAGTGCTTTGGGCCCCTGCTCAAGCAGTTGAGACACACTGAGGTCTGATTTATACACACACGGGAAAGGCTGGCACAAGTTTACTAACTATGCCCCCTTTTTCCCCAGACTGCAAGGTAATCATTGCCACCTACTCCTTATCAGCAACTTTAAGGCCCTAACAAAGTGTCCAGTCTTACTGTGTAATAGTAATATTAAAACATTGGTAGTTTGACCAATGGCAAGGTAGAGTGGCCCACAGTGTCACTAAATAAATATGCAAGTAGTCTCAAAACTTGAATATCTACACCACAACGAAACATTTAAACATATTTAAGAAAATATCCAGTATATATTCACTGTAACAAGCTCAAAACCACATGAAATATTTCACATTGACAGTTCCAAAGAAAAACAGCTACATTAAGCCTTGCTATATACCCGAGACAGTACACCTAGAAAGAAAAAACACAGGTCAAGGTAAACATCACGGTGATGACAGACTAGAAGAGACAGTTCCACAGTCAAAGCATCTTATACAAATCATGTATCATATATTCACTTTAACATCAAAGTACAAAACTACATGAAAGATTTAAAATAATGTTGCAGTAAAAACAGCCAAACTAAGGTTTGGTATAGACTGTATACCCTAGAAAACACAGATGAAGGTAAACAGTGATGACAAACTAGACAAATAGCTACATTAAGCCTTGCTGTATACCGAAGGCAGTGCACCCTAGACAGACACCCTAGAAAGAAAAACACAGGTCAAGGTAAACATCACGGTGATGACAAATTGGAAAAGACAGTTCTACAGTATGAGTATCTTATACAAATCATGTAGTCATTATATATTCACTGTAACAAGTACAAAACCACGTGAAAGATTTAAAACATTGCAGTAAAAACAGCCAGGCTTAGGCCTTGGTATACTCTAGAAAATGCAGATCAAGGTAAACATAGCAGTGATGACAAACTAGAGAAATGATAGTTCTACAATCATAGCAAGAACCCTATATAACTCGCATAGTCAGTATACATTCACTGTAACATCAAAGTGCACCCACATGAAAAATAAAAAAATTACAATAACTGCAGTAAAAACAGCCAAACCAACCATTGCTATATATCTCAGTCTGCAGACAGTATCCCAGAAACTACAGATAAAGATAGATGTGGTGATTACAAATTAGAAATTCTTCTAGTTAATAATCACCACATGTTGAACATCTAGAAACGGTTACAAGCATCTTACAGAAATCATTTGTTGTCACTGTCAATGAAGAAGATAGTGCCAGCACAGCTAGTGGATTAATATAAGTTTAATATTTACAAAATTCGCTAGTAGCTGTGTTGGTAGTATCTCATTCCCCTTGCCACACTAAGCTTTGAAAATCTACAATCCATCCATATTAAAATTCCACTTACCTCCAGAAAAGCAGCAGCGGGGCTTCTTAGACATCTCTCAGGCAGTACAGGACAGGCAGCTAACACAAGTTGCAAAGGCACAGCAAGCCAAGCAAGCAGCAGGGGAAAAACACACCACCACCCGGTCCACAGCACTACTCTTCCCTTTCAGGGTCCAGCAAGCAAGCAACAGGGCTCCCGAGCGTCCCAAATCCTTCCTTCTCCTGATTCCAGGCTCCAGCAGCAAAAGAAGACTGCAGACAAGGATACAGCCACAAGAAGACCACACCAGGCAATCCACCGAAGACGTCCCGAACAGACGTACAATCCGAAGCAGCAGAAAGCAAACAAATTTCAGATCTTAAATAAGTTTCTTCTTCACCTTTTGGAAAAAGGCAACACACAGCTGCTGAAAGCCCTGCTTTTTATGTCTTAATTTTCGAGGGCTTTTCCGGGCATCGACTAGCAAATCTAAGTGTTGATTGGCTGCCTGCTGCGTGAGCCTCTTGATGCAGCAAGCACCCAATCAACCGAGACAGCAGTGTCATTTTTTTCGTCAGCCTACAGACACGCTGACGAAGTTCTTTTTATTTCCGGAGTGTCAGAGTGAGAACCGGAGAACCAGAGTGCCCTACTGATTTCCGGACACTGCGGGGAAAAAACGGAGGGGTGGCAACAATAAAATTTAATGAGGGAAAAAACTGGGTGAAAAATAAAAAACACCAAAATCAAGAGAAGATGAACGCTTTTAGGTACCCTTCATCAGATCTAATTCAGTTATTTCCTGTCAGTGTTCTTAAGAAAACTTGTGACCAATCACAATCAATGATTCAGTTTATGCCTTTTTAAGGCACATTTCAAAGGGAAGCATATATTAAGTCCTGGGGGTGTGTCAGCTTGTAGGTTACCTATCCAGTGCATGTCAGCTAGTTCAGTTTGTAGAATTATGTCACAAACCCTAGCATTTCCTCTGAGAACCGGAAGAGCCAAAAAACAAAAAGGATGTGTAATATTAGATGAACTGTGCTTCATCAGTGAACTTTTGTTGTCCCTCACATGTTTAGATATTATTTCCTTAAATTGTCTATTAGTTTTGCCAGCATAGAAACAATCACATTGTTGGCAACAAGCAATGTATACCACATTCTTGGTCTTACAATCAACATATGTTCATGGTGCATAGGTTTTGTAGAGATATTTACAACTCGTACAAGTCCTGCATGGGTAGGTATCCACTCTATTGGACCAAACCCGATCATTGTGTAACTTTTTCTGACATAGTAAACATTTTACATCCTTAGTATTCCTAAAAGAGAAAGCTGGAACATCCCCCTCTATCCTCTTTATAGTGTTGTCACTAGTTAAAATCCTCCATTTATTCTTTATAATGTCACAAACATAACAAAGTACATAGTTGGCTTCCGAGTTAGCCAGAACTAAGTTGGCACAACTGTTAGTACAGGGAGTGACATTTGCAACTCCACATTTCTGCCAATATAATTTGTTAACATACATGAAAATGTTTTTTCCAATACCATCTCAAACAGCAGCAATATCATTTATGTTCTCTTACTCGAATATCCACCATTTTCACAAAGAAAACTTTTAATGGCTATAATACCAAAGTCATTGGGTATCACAGTGAATAAACTGTTTATATCCATAGTGACCATCTGGTAAGATTCAAAGTCAGTAATTAAATTGGTATATTCGAGTAATATATCCAAGAAATGTTTAGTATCTTTCAGGACAGTAGGAGCCAATAGCAAAGCATCCTTTAAATGTCATTCAAAATAAATTGAGAAGGGTTCAGTTGCCCATTATTCACAGTCAACTATCGGACGTAGAGGAGTATCTGTATAATTAAGTATTTTAGAAAGCCTCTTAATAGATGGAATAACAGGATATGTAACTATAAACAATTAATACAGGGCTTGATCCAATTTATGATGCATCAGAAGATCATGTAAAGTTTAATTTATAGATGAGATGCATTGGAGAGGTAACCTACAAGCCGACACACCCTCAGGACTTAATACATGCCGAAACCCACCTTAAAAAGGCATGGACTGAATTGTTAATTGTGATTGGTCATGAGTTTTCTTAATAACATTGACAGGAAATTAATGGATTAGATCTGGTGAAGGCTATTGTTAGTACCTGAAAGCAGACATCTTCTTTTGACTTTGGTTGTTTTTATCTTTCATCCAGTTTTTACCTTCATTAAATTTACATTTTATGCTCTATGCCATGGTGGTAGTGATACTTTTTATGTATTTTTTTTTATATATGCACACGTACACATGCATATATACGTATGTCAAGGATAAAGGTGATATATCTGCTTTACCCTTGGGGACAGGTCATGACTGAAAAGGTACTATAGATGTATTCGGGTTAATCAATAAAATTCATACCATGTCATAGTCTGGGACTGTATTTGTCGTTCGTTTGCATATAGAAGTCTAATTTGCTTGTTGCAGCCTTGCTGAATTTTTTTTTTTTTAATGAAGCATTTTATTGATTTGTCCTGCAATTTATTTATTTTAATGCATGGTTCATTCATTGTATCTGTTGAACATTCCTTTTTGTATATGCATTTCAATTCATTATGGCCCCACTACAGTTTTTTCTAGTGATTTAGCTCACTACTGTTTAATTATGTTATATTTTATATTTATTTATCTTACTCTTTATTAGTTCATAATCAGTATGCTTGTTTTGAGGTAACAGTTTTCATTTTTTTTCTCATTTGGATCCATTCACAGTATTTCACTCACTCTGCTGTTCTTAGAGCGCATTAATACAGTAAAAGTTGAAATGGACTTGTCCCTAAAAGAGCCGACAGGCTTTTTTCCATGCCTGAAATGACAAAACCAGGTATTGACACAAGAGCAGTGAATTTCAACTGTTTCATAAAATCAGTCTGTTCGGTTGGGTAGGCTGACTGCACAAAAGCCTCAATATGTTTTAGCTGCCAGCTTGGCTTCTGGAAAGAGCATTTATTAGACCTGACATTCCAGAAGAGTTTACTAACCTCTCTGTATTTAGAAAAGATTGATCCAAAAGTAGATATCCTGCAAACTAAATGTTTTTTGTAATGGGGCCTATTTTGAAGTTATTAATATTTCATGTGGCTCTGGAATACCTTTTGACATTGTCATTATTTATTGCTGATGTATAGTATTTCACCATTAAAGTTTATATTTTATCTAATTTTCATAGACCCTCTAACTCATGTCCATTTTGACTGATGGATATGTTGATGGCTTATTTAAAAGCTGACATCTTGTCCATTTACTGTTGAGCTTTAATTTTCCCATGGCAAGGGAAATTTTTCTACTTGTGATGGCTTTGGGCACAAGCTTAGAGAAGTTGATTTTATTTATTTGTTGATATTTGTTTACCAGGAAAGTGTGACTGGATAATTTTATTCAATTTCAGCAGAGGCCCTGGGAGAAAAGCTCCACAAATAAAAGAACAGAAAATGTATACACACAGGTGAAAACTGATATCATATTACAGTATGCTGTAAATACGTAGATCTGATGTTGTTAATCTTCATTCATTCCTTACTGATGGGTGTCGGTTCCATCCTCGGAACCGAGTCAGCCGTTATAACAGGCTTGCTCCAGCCAAAAAATTCTCAAGCCAAGTCTTACCCATGGTGCCCCTCTCTATATTACCTCAAATCTCGTTTGCTACATGCGAAATAAGACATGTCAAGCCAGCTCTCAGCTCCTTTAAGCTTTTCAGAATTGTCTCTTGTTAATTTCTCTTTTTGAGTGTATTTCTCTTTATATCATTAGCTTATTGTTAGTCGCATATTTACATTTAGTTGTATGAGTGTCCCTCTCTTTCTCCCTTCTCTTTTACCAAGTTTTTGGTACTCCTTGTACCATTGCTGGTACAGGCTTTTACCTCTAAGGTATTTTCCATTACCATTGTTGGTATTCCTCTTTCCCTGTCTCTTCTCAAAAAAAAAAAAAATCCTTTCTTCTACTTGTTGGACGAGTGTGTTTCCTTGATTTTGTGTTTGACTTCGTGCTGTGGTTGTGTTTGAATTGTATTCCTGTTTTTAGTCTAGTATGTCTGAGAAAAAGGGCATAACTGGTTTTAGGTGGTGTGATCAGTGCGACAGGAAGATACCTAATGTGAACAGCCATACATCTTGTGTCTACTCTCTGGGGGTGCCACTTTTCTGTGAAACCTCCTTGTATTTGCAAGGCTTTTAGTTCCCGCATGCTTGCGGAACATAAAAACAAACTTATGTTGAAGGGTCTCCGTAAATCTCCTTTCATGGAGGCTGTTTCTGAGACGGAAGGTTCATCCTCTCCAATGAAAGAGCATAAAAAGAGGAGCAAGTCCTTACCCATCTCTCCTCACATAAGTGAACCTAAATCGTCATTACCAAAACCTAAGATTCCTAAATTGCCACCAACACCCTCGGCACCGGGGCCTCATATCCCCTCCATGGTGCCATGTTCACTTCCAGCACCTCAGCAGCTGACTACAGTGCCGACTGCAGCACCTCCTCCACAGACTTCGACACTGATATAGACAGCAATTCTGACTTCCCTTTCTGCACCAAAAATAGTTATCCCAATGCCGGTCACTTCCACCCTACCTGTACTTCATGCTGGTCCTTCTACCTCTGTGCCAAAAGGAGAAATAATGCCTCTGACCTGTTTCTTGGTCAGCAATGCAATCCCTTCATAGAGCATCCTGACTCCCAGTCAGAGATATCCACCCATTCTTCCAGGAGCCTTTCAGAAATGGATGTAGTGAGGCTTGTAGATCAGCTCCTAGCGGCCAGAGGTTTTCCAACACCCTCCAAATCCTCCCTACCACCTGGAGCCGAGGATTTTTCTCCACGGACTCCTACATACTTTCCTCCTTCGAACTCCCTGAAGGTATCGGAGCCTTCAACACCAATGCCAATTTTGGTTCTAGCTTCTTTGGTTCCATTGGTAGATGTTACCATGGCTCTGGAGCCTACCCTTTGGTCTTTTGACTTATTTGGAGCCGGACCTTTCTCGGGTGTGACACTGGTAGTTTCGGCACTGTGACCCCTAGTACAGCCACCAGTTGTTTCCTTAATGCCGTCTACTACAGTTCCTTTTGCTTTGGCGGAACCGGTTCATCCCATGGCTCCTCCCCTGGGAGGGGGTTTGTTGGAGCAAGATGTGACCACGGTCCCAAGGTTGTCTTTCTTGTTTTGGGCTCCCATCCCTCTTCGGGAACACCTGCTTTCCAGGTGATGGAGACGGCTCTTGCCCTGGTGAGCTCTCAACCGGTACGATCAATGACTGAGACCGATATCTTCCTTTCCTCTGAGCTGCAGTTGATACAGCCCACTACTCAAGGAACACCGGGCACGGGAACCTCAAGACATCCTTCCACAAGGTATCCTCTCTGTAGAGTCCTCCTCAAATGCCCCCACTGAAGGGGTACCTCTCAAGAGATTGTGCAAGAGGAAGCACGTGGATTCCCCTGAAGAATCCCTTACCGAAGATACAGACTATGATGAAGGGGAAGGGTCCCCATGGCCGCCTCCTGAGGATGTGTTATTCTGAGACATACTGAAGATCTTTAAGCAGCGGTGGGACTGAAAATCCACCACCTCTTCCTTAGAGGAGTCTGTATTCTTACAGGCTTTTTGTGCCCAGCCCTCTACTTCCTGGGTGACCCCACCTGTAAATGACCTGGTACAGCTCATAGTGCAGCGTGCCTGAAAGAATCTGGATACCATTGAACCTATCCCCCTGAGACCAGACAAAATTCCTTCTCCAGAAGACAGTCCACACTGGTCCAAGGGTCTGCTAGTAGATGCTATGGTTGTTGCGGCGGCCAGTACAAAATAGCTAGCCGAGGAGAGCTCTACTGTCCATCCCCCAAACAGGAATTCTTGGGTGATAGACTTGGGAAGCTTGTGTTCTCTTCAACGATCTTTGCCATTTGGTCCCTAAACTACCTGGCACACTTCAGCCAGCTTCAGAGAGATCTAATCTCAAAACTTTCTGAAACCCTTGCAAGAGCTATCACTGATGGGGTACGTGACAAAGTTGACTCACAGCTTGCCACCCTGGAATCTATTTCTAACTCCCCCATGCGGTTGCTTTCTCATTTTACCGAGGGGGCAGCTAGAGCAGCAGGTGCAGGCATTGTCACAAGACATCAAGCCTGGATGTGCCTATGTGATTTTGCGGATCCCTTTATGTCTTCCTTCCAAAATGCCCCTGTAGAGGCCTCTTCTCTTTTTTGGCCCTAAGGTAAAAGACACGTTAGCCAGGTGTGAAAAGGACGGTAAGACCTTGTCTGCTGTTGGCGGACATTTTTCCACTACCCAGCAAGCCTATTCTAGGAATCAGAGAAGTGGGAAAATGTGGTACAAGAAATTCCAGGCTCCTTTCTGTGACACACGTGGCGAACCCCCCCCCCCCTCCAGGGCAGAGGGGGGAACTCAACCGGAAGGTGCCCCTTCAGAGGCAGAGGGGGGAGTCCGCATAATCAGCGATCCAGAGATTTCTTCTCTGGACAACCCTATCAGCGCTACTGAAGAGCGGCCCGAAGCAGTCAGGGGGTGAATTTCTCTGCACCACCTTGCCTGGCAAATGATAACCACAGATCTTTGGGTGCAGACGATAATTACCAGAGGTTACCACATCCCTTTCAGCCTTTACCAAAGTCAGTTGATGCGTATTCCCAACATTCCACCCAGTCAAAGGGAAGTAGCAGCTCATGAAATCCAAAAGCTGCTCCAAAAAAGTCATCCAAACAGTCCCACCAGACCAGATAGGATCCAGATTCTACTCGAAGTTCTTTTTAGTGCCAAAAAAAGACAGGGGACTGGAGGCCAATCCTGTACCTCAGCATCATAAGCAAATTGGTCAAACAAAGAAATTCCGGATGGTCACGGTTGAGTCTATACTTCGTTTTCTGGAGAAAGACAATTGGATGTGCTCAATAGATCTTCAGGACATGTACTACCACATAAAAATGGAAAATGCTACAGAAGATTCCTCTGCTTCCAGCTGGGAGACCATCACTACCAATTCCGGACATTCCCTTTTGGTTTCACTGCAGCCCCCAGAGTGTTCACCAAATGCATGGCAGTGGTAACAGCTCACTTGAGACTGCAAGGATTCCAGGTGTTTCCATACTTGGATGACTAGTTCCTCACTGCTGCAACCAAGCATCTACTGGTTTCAGCCACTCACTATGCCCTACGACTATTGGAACACTTCGGGATAACAGTAAACAAGGAGAAATGCCACTTGATACTTCACAAGGAATAGAGTTCATAGGAACAAATGTCGATGCTCAGTCTTGTCTAGTCCTCCCCCTCCCCCACAGACTGGAAAGACTCAGATCCCAACTCCGGGTGATAATCTGTCAGGACAAAGCTCCGGCTCGGGCAGTCTTGCAACTGTTAGGGTCAGTGGTAGCTTCAGTAACAATAGTTCCACTGGCAAGACTACACATGAAACTCCTACAGTGGCTTTTGCTAATGCAGTTGCCCCACTTGACTCATCCCATGTCTTTTCAAATCAGGATAACAAATCAGTGCAAACAAGATTTAGTTTGGTGGATGAAGCCAGAAGAACACCTATGCAGTCACCCTTTCTCCTCCTCCTTCTAACCCAGAGCCACAGTGACCACAGACACCTCCCTCATTGGGTGTGTGTGTGGGGGGGCATTTCCATGGAAGGACAGTCCAAGGCACTTGGTCACCCTTAGAGGCCGACCTGCATATCAGTGTTCTAGAACTGAGGGCAGTGCTTCTAGCGTTGCAGGCGTTTCAGTCCAACAACATGTCAGTAGTCTGGTACATCAACAAACAAGGAGGAACCAAGTTCTACCTGTTGTGTCGAGAGGACTTGAGAATTTGGCAGTGGGTGATGGCTTTTAACCACTTTCTATTAGCAATGCACATTCCCGGGGATTCCAACGTGATTGCAGACAAATTGAGCAGATGCATTCTCCTGCCTCAGGAGTGGTCCTTCAGTCCACTCCTTCAGTCCTGTTGTAGCGGTTGAGATCTTCAATTGCTGGGGCTAGCCTTGCTGCGATCTGTTGCATCCCCTGCAAATCAAAAATTCAGCTACTTTACCCTAATTCCCCCACAGGGGGAGTCCCCGAGGGATGCATGATTGGCTCACGGAACTTCTGTTTGCCTACCCTCCCTTCCCTGATCCCACAATTTTTGAAGAAAGCGCTATGGTTGAAAAGCAAAGTAATCCTCATTGCACCCTACTGGCTTTGACAAATTTGGTTTCCCTTCCTTTGGCCTCACCTAGTACATCAACCTTTTATTCTGGATCCAGTTCCGGAACTGCTGTCGCATCCACACGGGTTGATTCATCTGTACTTATCGAGCCTCAAGCTGACAGCTTGGCTCCTCCACTTCCAGTAATTGCCAGGCAAAACAACCTCTCCTCTCCTGTACATCACATTCTTCTGGCTTCCCATAAACCATCCACCAGGAAGCTTTAAGTAAGTGGAAAATATATATTTTTTGGTCTCATAAAAGTGGAATTGAACCTTTTTCAGCTCCTCATTTTGTGGTTCTAGAGTACTTATCTAACCTTTTCTATTCATGGGGCTGCAGCGTTAACTATTCGAGTACATTTGGCGGCAATCTCCAACTTTCATAATGGTTTTGAAGACTCTTCCTTAATTTCGTACGTCTCTGCAAAATCTTTTTGAAAGGAGTTGGACACATTAGACCCCCCCCCCCTTCAAACCACTGAGCGAGCCCCGGAATTTAATTTTAGTTCTTCAATCCTTGACTTGTCCTCCCTTTGAGTCGGCTGCCAACTGCAATCTAAAATTTTTATCCTGGAAGACTTTGTTTTTGGTGGTCATTACCTCAGCAAGATGCATTTCAGAGTTGCAAGCTTTGTACATAAAATGTCCTTACATAGTGTTTCATAAGGACAGAGTATCAATCCAGACTAACCCCTCCTTTTTACCCAAAGTTATTTCAGATTTGACTATTAATCAAACCATAAATCTACCAGTTTTCTTTCCAAATTTTTCTAACAAAGGAGAATATGCACTACTTTTGCTTGACGTGCATAGGCCTTTGTGTAGACAAAACTAAGTCATTACAAAAATCTGATCAATTATTTGTGTCATTCTCAGCACCAAGATTGGGGAAACCAGTGTCCAAGGTTACCTTGTCTAAACGAGATTGTTTAATTTACCGACAGAACAAATTCTCATTGCTATCTAAAGTCAAAGCTCATTCCACATGATCAGTGGTGACATCTGTTACTTTCCATGCAAGAGCTTCTATGGATGACATTTGTGCAGCAGTGACATGGTCTACCCCTTATACTTTTATCACTCATTACAAATTGGATATGGTCTCCAGGGGAAGAGCTTCCTTTGGTTCAGTGGTACTCAGAAATATTCTTCCTTAGGTATTCCCATTCCCAGGTAACAAAGTAGCTAGGGACTCTGTCCCATCAGTAAGGAATGAATAAAGATTAACAACATCAGATAAAGATGTTATGTTCTTACCATAACGTTCCATCTGTGTTGTTGATCTTCATTCATTCATTACAACCTATCCACCATCCCCTTCCAGAAGACTCCTGGATGTTCGTATATGGTCCTATCCATGATAAGGAAGTTGCTCAGATAAAGCCTCCACTTTTCTTTCCTGTCCTTAAGGGCAAACTCAATCTGAAGTAATATGGAGAGTGTCAGTATGTGTAAGGACTTAACTCGAGAATGTTTTGGCTGGCGCAGGCTTGGTATAACGGCTGACTCGGTTCCAAGGACAGAAACCGACACCCATCAGTAATGAATGAATGAAGATCAACAACACCGATAGAAAGTTATGGTAAGAACATAGCTTCTTTAGTAATACAGATATTAATACACAAATGACATGTATACTAATATACATATACCATCATTAAAACAAGATAAATACAATACCATGTAGCATTGAAATGTGTTGACATGTGAAGTGCTTGAGTTTATTAATCACTCATAAAGTAAATGTCATAGTAGAAAATTTCAAACAGTGGATAAGGAGGAAGAGGAGAAAAGAGAAAAAGTATTTATTAGAGGTAATAAGTGGGTTAGCTTTGGGAAGCAGGAGAAATGAAGAGTAAAAGGCAAGACTGAGTGTAAAGAAAGTAAGAGTAATAGAAATAAAAACAAGGAAAAGAAGAGATAGTGTGTGTATATGTACTGGAGAAGGAGCTGAATTTTAACCAGGAGCACAGTAAGTGCAAAGCCTGTAGTCAGAGGAATTCTTTTAACTGAGGCTTAAATAAATGAATGTTATGCATTTCTCTGATTGGTGCAGGGATCATAACAGAGACTTTAGCTGCACAGTGCGAGTACAGACTTTGACCAGAGTTTATATAAGGCTTACAGATGTCAAGTAGATTTTTGTTAGAAAATTGAAGGTGACAACTTGGGAGGTAGTGGTGGAGAATTGTAAGAGAAGTCTGGTATAATTTAATTGAGAGAATTCTAGCCAGTTTAGAGATTTTAGTGCTGAACAGTGACGGGAGTGTTTTTTAAGAATTGTTTGAGCAGCAAATCTAGGTACCTTGTTGTAACACTGGGCTAGTCTTGTACAAATTTTATTAATCCTAATATTTCTATTAGAGCCAGGACACTTTACAGTCTAGTCTAGCTTTACAACTTTTACTTACTTGTGGTCATCCATTTTAGGCTCTATGATAGAATAACGTGTCAAATGAGTGGTGAGAACAAGCTTTCTCATCTGAAAGGCAGTTGGATAAATCCTGTACATAGCAACAGAACTGCCTGATTCCTCCCAAAGCCACCATCTTCTAAGACTGCGTTTGATTTATAAAGCCTCCCTGATTAGCACCGGAGAAGCTTAGTTTATTATAAAGGGGTACAAACATTAATAATGATAATGGTAATTTCTACCCATTATACAAAAACTCTTTCACACTTGCCTGTGACAACTTTTGAGTGGAATTTACCTAATGATCTGGGTTTTCAACAGCCAGTTTTGTTTCTCCTCTCCGGTGGTGCATATATGTTTTAGTCACTGTATGTATGCTGTTCTGGTCATCCTTTTGTTTGGGGGGATGCTACACAAGCTTTGTATCTTTTTGGCAGTTTTGCCTTGTATTACTTTCCAATAATGAGAAGAGGACTGCTGTAAATGTAACTGTTTTACATCTTTTTTTATGTGTGAATGTGTAGAAAAGAACACACTGTGAACAAGCACCAACACTTCACTCAGCTCAATGAAGAAATAAATGTAAAAAGCCGTTCTTATTCACTTAAATACCAAAACAAAATAAAATTAAGCGCTTTTCGTTTGGGAAATATCCAAACTTCTTCAGATGTAGCGCAAGAACAAAAACAGCCAGCAAAAATCCACTCTATATCATGAAGAGTTAATTGATTAATTGCCTGCAAGTGGATCACAGCACTCATTTAAAATTACACTTCACAATTGCATTGTTTTGCTAACAAGACCAAAATGAACCTAAAAACTTCAAGACTTCACAAACATCATGACAATAGAAATTATTACTTTTGATAAAAATAAATATATGTGCATATATAATAAAACTAACACCCATCCCTGACCTAATTACTATGCAGTAGTATGAAAACATAATCTATACAAAACAAGGTATATAAAAACATAATATAAAAAATTGTTAATTCATGACTTCATTATTTCATATTAATACTTTCAGTAAAATAAAATAAATAACCAACCATCCAACCAAATAGCATGTAAAAATACCTAGGAAATTACCTAAAACATTTTTACCTAAACAAGCTTTTTCATTTTAATATACTTGCTAAAGAATACATTTCATTGATACCTGGGGGGGGGGGGGCACAGGAGTTAAAAAATTACTGGCATCTCTTCTCAGTGGATAAAGGAGATCTCTGCTAAATTGGGGGTATCTCCGACTATTACATATAGGAAGGGACATAACCTAAAGAAGTTGATGGAAACTACCATAAAACCATCCAATAGGCATGTAAGAATGTATAGGTGTGATGCATGCAGATATTGTATTTATATTGAAACAGGTAAAACATTTCGAGTAAGGAACTACAATTTTTCTACTAAGGGCAAGTTCAATTGTAATTCCGGGTCAGTGGTATACCTTGCACAGTGCAATGCCTGTCCGGCTTTCTACGTCGGTAAGAACAATCGTAAATTGCGTGACAGGATTTACGAGCACATCTATGCTATTCGTAAACAAAAAATGGATAATGCTCTAGCTAGGCACTGTAAAGATAACCACGGCCATGGTTTTAAATTTAGAGTCAACACAGGTAGATACACATGAGAATGTGAGGTATTTAGATAGTAACATTGTTAAGTTACACCTTGAAGAACATGAATTGAAATGGCAGTTGTTACTAAACTCCTGTGGCCCTCCAGGTATCAATGAAATTTATTCTTTAGCAAGTATATTAAAATTAAAAAGCTTGTTTAGGTAAAAATGTTTTAGGTAATTTCCTAGGTATTTTTACATGCTATTTGGTTGGATGGATGGTTATTTTATTTTATTGACAAAGTATTAATATGAAATAATGAAGTCATGAATTAACAATTTTTTATATTATGTTTTTATATGCCTTGTTTTGTATAGATTGTTTTCATAATACTGCATAGTAATTAGGTCAGGGATGGGTGTTAGTTTTATTATATATGCATATATATTTATATTTATTTTTAGCAAAAGTAATAATTTTGATTGTGTCATGATGTTTGTAAAGTCTTGAAGTTTTTAGGTTCATTTTGGTCTTGTTAGCAAAACAATGCAATTGTGAAGTGTAATTTTAAATGAGTGCTGTGATCCACTTGCAGGCAATTAATCAATTAACTCTTCATGATATAGAGTGGATTTTTGTTGGGCTGACTGTTTTTGTTCTTGCTCTACATCTGAAGAAGTTTGGATATTTCCCAAATGAAAAGCGCTTAATTTTATTTTGTTTTGGTATTACAGTGAATAAGAACGGCTTTTTACATTTATTTCTTCATCGAGCTGAGTGAAGTGTTGGTGCTTGTTCACAGTGTGTTCTTTTCTTCAGTTTTTCGTTTGTCAGTTTGTTTTTTACTTGCTGTATGAATGTGTGTCAGAAAGTTAACTCCTTGTCTTTAACTATTTTATAGTAATGTACTGCATGGAATGTTGTGATTGTGAGACAAAATCAGGAAAAAGATAAACTATTTTTAAAGATAAGCATGTCCCTAGCACAAGAGACTATCATAACAGTGCTTAGTGGTGCTTAACTGTTAAGGTTTGGTCTTGCCCTAGAGATTAACACCAGGCTGTACTGACCAACAGAGAACAGCTGCAGAAGGTAAAACCATGCAGAGTGAAGTTCTAAAAGCTGTTAAAGCCATTAGTTATACACAGGGGCCTTTTTTCTTTCTGTTGGCTATATGACTAGCAGTAAGTGCTTTACTGGTTTTGAAAATCAGTAATGCACTTCATGCACCTGCACTTTTTTTTCTGTAACTTGTGGTATGTGGAGATAAAGCTCTATGCACTGCAAAGAATTAATGATCGGGTCACCAGTCCTAACCCTTTAATGTGAAGTTGTTCAATCTCGCCGTTCATTCTTCACTGATGGGTTGGGCTCCGACACGGACATTTAACAAAGCTCAAAGTTTACCAGTAGCTCAAGACCCAGCCCCTTATCCTATGATGCACTGCTGGAATTACCTCAGATCTAGTTTGCCACGGCACTGATCTCTTGGTTTCCAGCTGTGCTCGAGACATAATTCAACAAATTAGCAAGTTTTTTCTAAAAATGTTCTTGTATATTGATATTTAGACTTTTGCTTAGTATTTCCCTTACCCATATATTGCTATCTCTTTTGGCCTCGTTTATTTTTCGCGGCCATTCTTTGCTAGTGTTGGCTTTGGCCTTTAGTAGTGTAGTGTTAGCATAGTTCTGTAGTTAGGTATTAACAGCTAAAGTTACAGTTAGTTTCCTGTATTTTATATATATATATATATATATATTATATATATATTTTATATATATATATATATATATATATATATATATTATATATATATTTTATATATATATATATATATATATATATATATATATATATATATATATATGTATATGTATATATATATATATATATATATATATATATATATATATATATATATATATATATATATATATATATATATATATATATATATATATATATATATATATATATATATATATATATATATATATATATGTATATATATATATATATATATATATATATGTATATATATATATATATATATATATATATATATATATATATATATATATAGTGTGGCCTCTTGGGCATTGTTTGATATTGTATGTGCTTTTTCTAAAATAGTTGCTTAGTTGTTTACAGTTGTTTACAATTGTGATAGAATTTGCTGTTGATTAAAATTATGTCGGAAGATAAAGACAGACATTCAGAGTCTGGTTTCAAAAAATGTCCAGACTGCGGACAGAAGATGTCTGTCACAGACGGACATGTTCAGTGTGTCTATTGTCTGGGTGAGGTGCACCTTCAGGAGTCCTGCAGTATCTGCCACTCCTTTTTCACTAGGGTGCTTGCTGAGAGGAAGAGAAAGCTCATGGATTGGGGTCTTCTTAAGCACGCTTTTCTGGAAGCTTTGACTGACAAGGCTGGAGCCAGCAAGTCATCAAAGTCCTCTAAATTCTCCTCAGACTCCAAGTCAAAAAAGTCTAAGAAAGTGGAACTTGCTGTGACTGGCTCCACAGCCTTCGGAGCCGACAGTCTTTTCCTTTCAGAGCCGGGACACTGCCTTGGAACTGGTCTCCGAAACTCCTTCTTCTCCATTACTCCAGTCAGCACCATCGTGCATTCCTCCAGGTCCTCTGTTAGCCTTTCAGATTCGGACATGGACCAACTGATACAGAAGCTCTTAAAGACACCAGGTCTAGCTAAATTGCTGTCGGTTCCGACCCAGGCGTCAGAACCGAAGACCACTACCTCAGAATTAACTGCTCCTCCTCTGAGCTACACTATTCCTCTCTGGGGCCTTGGCACGGGTGAGTTCGGCTTTTACCTCGGGCTCGGAGCCCACAGCCTCGGTGCGGGAGGGAATCACAGTTCCTTCGGGTCCATCAACTCCTTCTCTTTGGAGCCATGAGGCGAGTATTGTCTCCCAAGACTTCCTCATCGCCAGGTCTGGCCTCTTCTTCCCCTAAAGTGCTTGTGTCTGCTTCTGCTTCCATCGGCCACCCCAAGCGTAGAGACCCAGAGCCTCAGGTAGCCCCAGTGGTCGCCCCCTGCTCTTCTGAGACTTCCCCAGAGGCTCCCACTGAGGAAGTCCCCAGAAAGAGTGTGTGCAAGAGGAGGCATTTGGACACCCCACAGGAGTCATTGACATCTGACACTGACTTGGATGAGTCAGAAGGGTCCCCTCGATCCCCCTCTGAGGACATCTCCTTTGTGGAGATCCTTAGGCAGAGAGGTGATTGGAAGTCCACAACCCCTACTAAGGATGAGTCGGTTCTCCTGAAGGCTTTTTGGTCTCAACCTTCCACCTCCTGGGTGTCTCCACCCTACGATGAGCTTATGCAGTTGGTCTCTCATAGGGCATGGGAGTCACCGGAGTCCATGGTGCCTGTACCTTGGAGGCCGAATAAGTTTATCTCTGCCCCCAGCGGATAAAATCTTCTTGTCTAAGGGAGTCCCTGTTGATGCCATGGTGGTGGCGGCAGCCACCAAGAAGGAATTGTCTGAGACTTCAGCATCTATCCATCCTCCTAACAGAGATTCTAGGATCATGGATAGATATGGGAAATGCATGTTCAAATTCAGCGACTTTCACTCTTCGATCACTGAACTATTTGACCCATTTCACCAGACTGCAAAGAGATCTCCTTAAGGAGATGGGAGATGTTCTTCAGGGTGCTGTAGCTGCAGATGTCTCTGACAAAGTTTCTACCCTTAATTCCACTGTGAACTCGTCCATGCTTCTCATATCATATGCAGCAGATGGTTCAAGTAGGGCTGCAGTTACAGGGATTGCTCTTCATAGGCATGCCTGGATGTGCCTCTGTTCCTTCATGGAGCCCTTCAAGTCTTCATTCTTAAATATCCCGTTTGATGGCTCATCCTTGTTTGGGCCTAAGGCAAAGGAAACATTGGCCAGGTGTGAACAGGAGGGAAAGACTCTGTCTGCCGTCTGAGTCCGTTTTTTCACCTCTACTTGGCCTTACTCCAAAGGCCAAAAGGGAGGAAAGATGTGGTTCTGAAAAGCCCAGGGAGCCTTTCAGGACACACGTGGAGAACCCCCCTCCAGGGGCAGAGGAGGAGGTAATAATGGAAGTTGCCGCCCTCGTGACAGAGGGGGTCCGCAACACCAGGGTGAGAGAGATGATTTCTCTGGTCAGCCCTACCAGCGCTCCTGAGAGGAGGCCCGACTGTCCTGCTCTGGAAGCAGTCCGGGGGTCGCTTATCTTTGTACCCAAAAGCCTGGCTAGACATAACAAACAACAGCTGGGTACAAAGCATCATTTCCAGGGGGTATTTCATACCGTTCTCCTCTCCTCCTCTTTCCGCCAGGAGAATCCCGGACATTCCACCCAGTTACAGGGAACAAGCAACTATAGAGGTCCATAAGTTGCTAGAAAAAAAGAGTCATCCAGCCAGTCCCAGCAGACTAAACAGGATTCGGAACTTACTCAAGATTCTTTTTAGTTCCAAAGAAAACAGGGGACTGGAGACCCATTTTGGACCTCAGCATACTCCATCATTTTGTGAAAAAGAGAAGTTCCGAATGGTCACACTTCAGTCCATACTTGTTTTTTTAGGAAAGACAATTGGATGTGCTCGATCGATCTCAAGGATGCGTACTACCACATAAAAATGGCCAGACCATCCAGGGATCACCTGCGTTTCCGGCTGGGAGCCAATCACTATCAGTTTCGAGCCCTGCTCTTTGGTCTAACTACAGCCCCTAGAGTGTTTACCAAATGTATGGCAGTGGTCACGGCTCACCTGAGGCGTTTAGGATTCAAGGTTTTTCCGTACCTGGACGATTGGCTCCTCACCTCCACCACCAGGCATCAATTGATTCAGGCAACAGAATCCATTCTGACACTCTGCAACCACTTAGGCATTATGGTCAACTTTGAAAAGTCTGCCGTGTCTCCATCGCAGCATATTGTCTTTATAGGTTCAGAGTTAGATTCTTCAACCACCACTCTGCGTCTTCCAGTCGAAAGGGTCTCACTCCTTCGACAGCACATCTCTTCGTTGGTGTCAAAGAACAGAGATCCAGGCACAGAGGTCTTGAAAGTACTAGGTTTGATGGTGGCAGCAATCTTAGCCATTCCATTAGCAAGGATGCATATGTGGATTCTTCAATGGCTTCTGTTCACCCATTGGTCTTACCAGGAATTGCCAATGAACCATATGATTCTGATTACAAATTCTTACAAGAGGGATCTTCAGTGGTCGTTGACGTCTCTTCATGTCACAATAGGATGCCCGTTTTTACTCCCACCCCCAGTAGTCACTGTGACCACGGACACTCCCTGATAGGGTGGGGTGGGGGCATTTTCAGGGAAAGACTGCCCAGGGCACATGGACGGATCAAGAGTCGCATCTGCATATCAGTGTTCTAGAGATGAGAGCAGTACTTCTGGCATTGCAGTACTTCCATGACTCTCTTCCTTTAGGGACAAGTGCAATACAGACAGACAACATGTCAGTGGTCTGGTATTTGAGCAAACAGGGTGGGACCAAATCTTACCCCCTTTGCCAAGAAGCCCTCAGAGTATGTCAGTGGGCTGTGTCATCCCAGCGCTTTCTGTTAGCAACGCACATCCCGGAGAGGTCCAGCATGATAGCGGACAAGCTGAGCAGGGCAGTTTTCTTGCCCCATGAGTGGTCCCTCAAAAGAGATTGCGGACAGGATTTCCCCCAAATGGGGCCAGCCTTGCTGCAATCTTTTTGCCAGTCACATCAACACCAAATGCAGAAGCTACTTTGTTCTGATACCTCCTCCAGGAGATCCCCCGAAGGATGCACTCATCCACGATTGGCCCCTGGGTCTTCTCTATGCATTTCCTCCAAATCTGTTGATACCCAAATTTTTACAGAAAGCAAAGTCACTGGGACGTACTGTCATTCTTATAGCCCCTCATTGGTCTTGGCAGATTTGGTTCCCATTTCTATACAGTCATCTTTTGGAGGATTCATGGATCTTGGACCTAGTTCCAGACCTTCTGACACACCCATCAGGGGACCTCTACCCTTCCTTGCAGTCACTGAAGCTAACTGCTTGGCTGTTCCAATTCCCTGCATAGCCAGGCTTCATAATCTTTCTTATGATACAAGTCAAATCTTACTGGCTTCCCATAAACCTTCCACCAGAAAATTGTACTGTAGTAAGTGGAAGAGATTTTCTATTTGGGCTTCATACCAGAACATTGATCCTTACCAAGCTCCTTTGTCATCGATTCTTGAATTCTTGACTAAGATTTTTAATGAAGGAGCAGCAGTTGCTACTGTCTGGGCACAGTTAGCTGCTATATCTAATTTTCATCTAAGTATTGCCGGACTAAATATTATGGCTCACCAGTTGTCTAAGGCCTTTCTCGAAGGTGCCCTTCACATGAGGCCTCCAGTATAAAGACTCCTTATTCTCCCTGGAATTTTAATTTAATGCTATCTCGTATCATTCGTCCCCCGTTTGAACCAGCATCATCTTGTGAGCTCAAATTTTATCATGTAAAACTGTCTTTTTAGTAGCAACTTGCAGAGTGTCAGAGCTTCAAGTATTATCTATCAAATCCCCTTATATGATTTTTCATGCTGACAGTATCCCTTAGGACAAACCCTTCCTTTTTACCTAAAGTATGTTCTGAGTTTAACATCAATTAAGTCATTGAGCTGCCTGTTTTTTCCCCAACCATACCAACAAATTAGAATGCATGCTGCGCAAACTTGATGTTCACAGACAACTTAGATATGATATGGATAGAACAAAAGACATTAGAAAATCAGACCAGCTTTTTGTATCCTTCTCGGAAGCCAAAAAAGGTAGACCAGTGGCTAAAACAACCCTGTCTGAGTGGCTATCGGATTGTATCACTTACACTTATTCATCTGCTAATATGCCTTTATTTCATAAGGTGAAGGCTCATTCAACCAGAGCAGTCTACCTCTTCAGCTTTTCAAGCCAAGTTACCCTTTGACAACATCTGTGCTGCAGCCACATGGTCTAAGCCTCACACATTTTTATCACTCATTACAAAGTGGATAAGGCCTCCAGGGACAGGGCTTCTTTTGGTTCTATGGTCCTGAAAAGTGTACTCCCGTGAGCCACCGGGATTTAAGGTGCTAGGGACGTTACCCATCAGTGAAGAATGAGTGCTGAGATTGAACAACTTCGCATAAAGAAGTTATGTACTCACCATAATGTTCCATGTGAGTTGTTCCATCTCACCTTCTTTCTCACATCCCTCCCTCCATCCCCCACCTATCTAACAGTTGACCTAGAGACTGGCTTCATCCTGGTTTCTCTTTGCTTCTTCCTCTCTAGGGAGAGTAGTTCTTTTACTAGGATATGGTATAAGCAGCAAACAAGATCTGAGGTAATTCCAGCAGTGCATCATGGGATAAGGGTCTGGATCTCGAACTACTGGTAAACTTTGAGATTTGCTAAACGGCCGTGTCGGAGCCGAAGATTGGCTCCGAACCCATCAGTGAGGAATGAAGGCGAGATGGAACAACTCATATGGAACGTTATGGTGAGTACATAACTTCTTTTTAATGTGTTCTTGACATAGACACCAAGATTCACCTCTTGAACTTCAGTTTTATTGGCATCAAAATCTTGATATAATAAGTTGGTTATGATTGGAGACCTGAATTTATCATAATTCTCTCTGTTTAATAATCTGACATTAATGGATTTTATAAGGGACTTTTGGAGACAAATAATGTAACCAGCTGGCATGGCTAGAGGACTAAAAGAAGCATAGGAAGAGCATCTTGTAATGAGGCAGAATCAGTAGGTTGCCTTTTTCTGCCATCACATCTTTTGTACTGTAAATTAACCTGTAAGTTTATCCTCACCACCCTTTAAATAGTTTGGAACTTTTTTGCAGGTGCTTTCAACTTAGTAGTTTAACTGTTAGAATGTGGAAGATGGGGGCATTTTATTTTTCTGTTAATAAGCCTGTGAAGGCTTTTTTGCTGACTGTTGGCTAAGACTACAGAACACACAGTTTCGATATATTTTTTTTAATTTTATCTTAACATAAATATTTGGTTGACATTGCTTCATATTCAGATACAAAAATTAATAATAAAATCTGCATGTATGTCATGGTAGTGAAACATTGAGAATGTCTGAAGGGATGTACTTCTACTTCAGACATTAAGACTGCGTGTATTCATATAAATGTGCATGCAGTAGACTTGCTGTTTTATTTTCTTCTGCCCAACCAATGAAGGCATACCAAGCTGATTTACCGGAGTTCATCCCTTATTCAAACTCCTCGCCATGGTGACAGTATGAACGAAGAACTTTAACAAGATGATCAAACCAGGTTCAGGGCTGCATTTTCTTTCCTTTTTATTGTAGAGATGTTAGCATTGTTCCTTTGATTTGTCATTCTGCAAACCCAGGTTTACATACGTGTAATTGTTAAATGAATAGAATTTTATTCTAATTATTCATCAGTGCTGTTCCCTTTCTTGCCTATGTTGTAGTTGCAGTGGTAGGAATGCAGTAATACATTTTCTTGAACATGTTCCATTCCTTCCCATCCCCAAAGGAAAACACTGAAGGATTATGATAAAGCATCTATACACATAGTACAAGTCTGTTTTATATCTTTGGCACAAGCCAGACAGGAAAGGAAGCATACTACTATTGTGCAATGTTGAATATTGTGAAAAGCCAAAACAAAAGATCAAGGCTTGCCAGTAGCCCATAAATGTTTATCAGAATAACAACTGTGGCTGTTCTGTGTCAGAAAAGACAGTCATGCTATGAACTTGTCCCTCATTTTTTCACATTCAGCTAGTTTGTTTCACATCCTGTTATTTGGTATGTCATACAGCTTGTGCAGAGGAGATAGGAGATAAGTTACCCAGTGATAACTTGAAATAAGTTTATCTGCTCACTTCTCTTACTGTGAGTGACTTCATTTGATGCAGATGTCGCTTGAGAGTTCTCAATATAATAACGCTTGTGTCCTGTGGATTAAGCTGCATTGATATCTGGATAGCACAGTGTTTCAGCCTTACTGTCTTTGCCTAATTGTTCAGGAAGTGCTGCTGTTCACATGAAGCTTTGTCACTATTTGAGTGTTAAACTCATATGAACGTCTAAAGACCTGACAGTACTTCATTTCTCTTGATAAGTCCCATGTCATGTATTATACTTAGGATGCAAAACCTCTTGTTTCATCTTTCACCCTGTAGTGTACATTCTCATTTTTTTTTATCTATCCCAGGACCTTGGTAAATGACTCCCTTACCTTCATCCAGTTGTTCCATTCATTACATTGGAATGGAAGTTCGCTATTTTTGGGCTAGGTGGCCCATTTCCTGCTCCCATGGAATCTCTATTAGTCCTCCATATTCTCATGAGAGTCAGGTGAGACGGAGTGGGTCTGCTTGGTGGTCCTGGGATGTGACCTACCCTCTTACTGTGAGAGCAACCCCCCACCAGTTCCTATGAGCACACAGTCACTACCTCCCAAGGGAAGTGTGCCTCTGCATGTTAGTTTCCCCTTGGCTACATGGCTCTGCTTTTCAGAATTCCAGTTGGTGTCACCCATCCGATGAACCAGAGCCATTACCCTCCTTCCTCAAGATGGCCAGACCCACAGAGACAGCTTAATTCCATCTTCCTCACCTGAGCCACTAATCAAACACTGGTCACCTCCAAAGTAGAGGAGGTGACTCAGAGTAGGGACCTGTGAGACACTCCTGATGGCATTTTTCCGTGTAGAGCAAATATTCCTCACCTTAACAGTGTGTGTTCTGTCAGATGTATGATTTAGCTATCCAAAAAACGACATATGGATTATAGGTTCATAGGTGATTACTATGCTAATGACCCCAGGGGCCCTTTTTTAAGCCTTGCCATAGTTGTTAAAGATATCGGAGAGGTTTTCACACCATAGTGTTACATTAAGGGGTATATATAGGATTGGGCATTGTTGGTTAAACATTTATAGGCTGCCTCTAGAGATTTCGGTGCCAGACCAGAGGTAAACTTCTGATTCCTCATACATTAGTCCGAGTTGCGCTTGAATTAGGTTAGGGAGAAACTCTGCTTCACATGGACGAGAAGCCTTTTCGAGAAGTGATAGTCTCTGTGACACAGTTGTCCCTCAAATGCATCATATTTATGTTGTAGATGAGTTTTGCACCATATATCTGGTAATTTTGATGTTAATGTTTTATGGATGTGCAAAAGGTCCATCAGAGAGAAATCAGAGAATGCTTTGCAGGCCAGGCATAGATTGCCTCTCAGCAATCTGAGACCTAAACAAATATAGATTCCTTTCTGCCTCATAAAGCCATTCAGTTAGTTATACCATTCTCACTAGTATGCATTGTGGACTATTAGCTAGTTCTTTATAAGTTTAACTACAGATAGTCCCTTGCTGGGTCCACTTGTCATTTCAGTGGATGAATGTTTAAGTTCAAACTAAAGCCCATGGTTTTATCAATGGTAGCTATTTCTTTAGGATCATCCCAAAGAATTAGTCCTTAGACACTGCACAGATCCCTTATCATCGTTTGGTTAGTTTTCTGCTCACATTAGGCAAATATACATCCATGGGTTCCTGTTCCAGCCAAAACCCATAAATTCATATGCAGCTACAGAAAGCAGCCTCTAATAAAGCACTCCAAAGCTATCCCCAGCATTTTCTCATGCTTGTATCTGCTACACAACCTTAGGTACCACATAGATCTCAATGAAAGGCTGTTGCAAGTGATTTGTTTCTTTTAAGCACATTAAAAGCAAATTATAACCTGCTAGAAGAGGCAGCCATTTCCCAGTTAGCAAAAGACAACATGCAGCATTTACTATGGAGAATTAAGGCACTGAGCTGTTTTTCTGTTCTAAGAAGGTTACAGGGTTAGAATCTTTCCGGTACCATTTGTCTACTATGTGATTCTGAGCAAGTCACTTAATCAGACAGCGCTTCTGAGTTACCCCTGAAAAGGGACACTATGCCCATTGTGCTTACTTGGCTAGCAAATAAAATTGAGAAATGAATTAAATAAATAAGCACCACCTCAGCATGTTCACTGTGTAATCCAAAAGTGAAATCTATGAACAGCAAGAGACCCCATAAAAAGAACCATCTCTGATGAAGCCCTGTGGAACTTAAGATGTTTTTCCATTCACTGGTTGCTGTATTCCTTACAAATGGAATTCCCTGCTTCGGG
Organism: Protopterus annectens; assembly: GCF_019279795.1. Lineage (NCBI taxonomy): Eukaryota > Metazoa > Chordata > Ceratodontiformes > Protopteridae > Protopterus > Protopterus annectens. The sequence goes on from NC_056730.1 coordinate 484,053,093, forward strand.
TAGCCCAACGTCCGGCCAGTATACAAAAATCTACTGCTGCTTTAAGTTATGCCATACATCACAAGTATGCACCTCGCATAGCGTAGGGCATAAAGATGACATCCTGATGTACTGTCTTCAGAACCTCTTTGCCACCAGTCCAAATGCAGCTATTGATCATCAGTCTGAACTCCTCCAAGTTCTTCGTGTTTCACTGTTACAGTCATCACCTGTGGGTTATCCCCTGCTGTGGTAGCCCTCAGCCGGCCTGAATACCAGAGTCGGTGTTTTTCTGCATCAGCTGCTGTCACCTGTAGACTGACATCAGGTCATCAGTGCTATAAAGCAAGGCAGCTGATGCCATTACATCAGTCTTTCTTGCCATGAAGCCTGTAGCAGAAGCAGTTCACAAGTGTGCCGGTCGGTCGCTACCAGAGTTCGGATCTCAGCTGAAAATGTCTAAAGCTAAGTACCCCGTTGGGGATCTCCTTTTTCTTGCTCTAATTAATGTCTAAAAAAGTTAACAATTGTCTCACCCGTGGAAAGCAAATCCCACACCGAGACTTCCATTCATACTGTGTCACTTGTTTAGGCCCAGACCACGACATAGCCCGTTGCCGGTTCTGTGCCCTCTAAAACGCGAGAACCATTCATCGGAGAGTTCTTTTAGTAGACAGCTATTTTCATCCTCCATCTTCTCATATGGCATCGGTCAGCCAACCTCCGAAAAAGCGTAGGGATAAAGATAGAGTCAGACCTCACAAGGCCAAGCCTTCCGTTGACTCATCCAGTAAGCAGGTCGTCAGTACTCCGGAATTCAGTGAGACGCTTTCCCAGTCCCTGAAGCCCAATGAGATTGCTATGTAGGCCTCTACCAAGACCCTCTCGGTGTCCGGTATACCGCAGAAATCTTTTTCGTCTTCGGAGCCTTTGGCTGTCTCTGCCTCGGTTGGGTCCGGAGCCACTAAGCAGACACTGACTTCTGAGGAAGTCTTTTGCACTACCGATTCCAGTCAGAAACCAACGTCTTCTCTCCCAACTACCACTACTCTCAGACCGATGACTTCTCTTAGGCCTAGAAGCCAGGCCACCTCTAGGAAATCTACCTCTAGCCACCATCTTACTCCCGCCCCTCCACCCCAGGCCCAGATGCTTAAGATGGTGGAAGATCTTATTTCCCTCATCAGGGGCAGTCAATCCTCTACTTCTAAAAGGAAAATACACCCTTCTCCTGAATTATTGACAGACCAAGATTCTGAGGAATCAGATTATTCAGACTTGGAAGAGGATCAACAACCTCTTACTGCTTATGAGGATTCAGATGCAGAGGAATCCATCCCTTTTGCCTCCCCACCAGAAGACTTCTCCTTTGGGGAAACCCTCCATACCCTCAGGGAGCATTCCCAATTGGAATCTTTTCCGCAGTCTAAGAAAAGGCTAAGAGAATTTATATACCTTCCTCAGCACAGACCCCTTGCCATCCCCCTAGTTTTAGAAGTGGTGGATGCTCTTTTACTTGAATCCAGTTTAGCCCCAGATGCCCTTCCCCCTGCTCTCAGTAAGCCTGGCAGGTATTACAGAGTACCAGACACACTCAAATACCTGTACAGAAATCCTGCTGCAGATCCGGAGGTTGTTAGACAGGGCCCCAAGGGAGCCAGGGCTAGTTCTGCAAAGAACCCTACTCCTTCTGATAAAGATGCCAGAGCTCTGGCAAGATGGGGTAAAAAGGTTTACATCTCTGCAACCTTAGCCATCAGAGCTCTCTACTATCAGTTCCATATGTTAAAATATCAACAGCACACTTTGGAACTATTAAAGCAAAAGATTTCTACTTTTCCTGACTGTGCCACTTTTAAGGAGTTAGCAGATTTACTGCACTCTGCTTGTCAAGTGGCTAGGCACTCTTTACACTGTGGATATGATGCACCAAAAGCCTCTATAAAGGCATCAGTGTCTGGATCTGTAATTTGGAGACGTGCATGGTTGAAGGAACAACCTCTACCTGATCATGTCAAGTCAAAGTTAATTGATGCATCTTTGGACAAAGACCGTTTGGGGGAAAAGTAGAAGAGGCGCTTAAAAAATGGAAGACAAAGCAAAATCTATGCAAACAGTTAAAGACTTATTTCAGGTTCATCCTCCTAGATTCAGCAGGAACTTTTTCTCTAAGCACTGGTCCTTTCCTGCTCCCAGCAGACAGGGGCAAGCTAAGCCCTGCAGGGACAGGCCCCCCCAGGTCCCTACAGCAGGACAACAGAGTCTTGAGCAATGGACCACATCTGCCCCTAGGGCAGGGAGTTCTAAGCCATCTCTCTATGGCAAAAACTCACAATGACTCCCCCACCCCCCTCTGCACTCCTCTCACCCAAAAGCATGGAGGAAGGCTGTCCCTCTGCAAAGAAAAGTGGATGTCTGTAACCAAGGACCAATGGGTCTTAAAGATCATTTTCCAGGGGTACAAATTAATTTTCAGTGAACTCCCAGTTCCTAGAGGGTACCCAAACTTACCTCCCAATCATTGGGCAGAGGCGTTAAAGCAGGTCCAAATTCTCATAGACCAGGGGGCAGTAGAACCTGTACCTGCAGATCAAGCAGGGAAAGGCTTTTATTTCAGGCTTTTACTCGTTCCCAGAAAGGAGGGAAATTGGTGCCCCATCCTGGATCTGTCCATGCTGAGCACATCCCTGGTGGTCCCCAAATTCAAAATGTTAACCCTGCAGCAGCAGCAGCTACTGCCAATTCTGACAAAAAATGCCTGGTTGGTGACCCTAGACCTAAAAGATGCATACCTCCATATCCCCATAAGGGAGTCCTGCAGGAAATTCCTGCGTGGGCAAGTCACTCAAGTGTGGGGAAATCCAGAGGTGGATCTTTCTGCTTCGCACTTCAACCATCAGCTTAAGAAATTTTACACCAGGGAATATCACCACGTAGCATGGAAGGTGGATGCCTTAACCTTCCCTTGAAACTCCCTCTTTGTCTACACTTTCCCCCCTCTGCCTCTTGTTCCCAAGGTACTCATCAAGATCAGGGAGGAGAGGCCCAAGGTCATCCTCATTGCTCCAGATTGGCCTAGACAACATTGGTACCCCTTGCTGCGCAGCCTGACATCATATCCTCCCTGCCAGCTTCCCCAGATCCCAAACCTCTTGACTAAAGCAGGGGGGGAAATGCTGCACCCAGATTTGCAGACTCTCAAGCTATCAGTATGGCTGATACTCCCAAGGTAAGGGAAGGGCCCCTGCTAAGCAAGCAGGTCCTGGATATTATCACAGAGACCAGAACTCCAGGCACCAGAAGATCTTACACAGGGAAATGGAAAATATTCTGCTCCTGGTGCCAGTCCAGGGGGGCCAGTTCCTCACAACCTTCTGTCCTTCTTATCCTGGCCTATCTAGCAGAATTACTTAATAGTGGCCTCTCCTCCTCTTCTGTTAAAATCTACACTTCAGCCATTTCAGCTCAGTTTAACACATACCAGCCCCTGTTCTCTCACCCTTTGATTAAACAATTCCTCAGTGGGGCTTCTAACATCAGACCTGCCAGAAGGCCCCCCACGCCAGCCTGGGATCTTAATTATGTTCTGGAAAAACTGACCTTACTCCCCTTCAAACCTGCTGCTTCAGCAGAGTTGAAATTCCTCTCCTGGAAGACTGCTTTTTTGCTAGCCATCACCTCAGCCAGAAGGGTTTCTGAACTTCAGGCACTGGTGGCCATTGAGCCCTTTATCATATTCCATGCAGACAAGGGTGTACCTTAGGACTAACCCCTCTTTTATGCCCAAGGTGATATCTAATGTGACTCTCAACCAGGCCATTCATCTGCCTGCCTTCTGGCTCCAACCCTCAAAACAAGGGGGAAAGAATTCTGCACTCCCTGGACATACACAAGCAGCTTAGGTACTACCTGGACCATACTAAACCCTTCAGAAAAACAGACCAGCGTCTAGTTAGTTTTGCCCTAGGAGCAGAGGGGAAGCCCATTTCCAAGCAGACTATCTCTAAATTTATCCAAAAACAAATACACCTCGCAGCCAAAGTCCTCCAAAACACAGAGCAAAGTTTATTCTCACAATAAATGACAAAATGGTTAAGCGCTTTTGTCATTTGACTTCATCAGAACAATAATTACATAAAAAACACTCACTTAAATATAAAACCTTGCCCACAGTTAAGCAGCAGGTGACCAATCATCAAGACAAAACAGTTCTTAAAGTGAAAAAGTCCGTAAGGAAAAAAATAGTGAATAAAATAGGTAATAGAAACTTCCATAATGCTATATTAGTTACTATGAATATAATGTCACATTAATATAATAATAAGGCTCATATAATAAAATGTAATAAAATGTATTAAAACATGAAACATGCCACATGTAAACCTTCATACTATATATGCACTAATTTAATACTATGAAATAGATAGTTTAACTACCATAAAATGAATCTAATATCACACTTGATATAAAAATGTAAATATGTAAAAATACACTGAAACCAATATAAAATGCCTATCACAATTTTTAAGCTCTAAATTTGAGCTCTGATTTGATGCTAACATGGTCATTAAGGCCAGGTGGAACAGTGGAATTCAAATCTAATTGCCATCTAGCTTCTGCCCTAAGAAGTTGATTGTTCCAATCACCCCCTCTTATAGCCTTACCTACTACTTCAGGAATGCCAAACTGGAAAGAGTGATCCGTCTTACCTACATAATACTGTTTGCAAAACTGGCATACTGCTAAATACACAACTCCTGAAGAGTGAGGGGTTACCCCTTGAAGTTTGTAAATTATATCAAGGAACAAGTAGTTAATGAATGGGGTTTGAGATTTAAACCATTACTTGGTACTACTGAGATTACCCCTGTAGTTGACAGCAACAAAGGTTTGGACTACACTAAATCTATGGTGTTGATTGAGGATGAAACATCTTTCCACGTTAAAAACATTATCATGAACAATTGGAACATGTTCAAGTGTAATCAAGATTTATGGTCAATTGTTGGCAACAAACCCTCTTTTACTTATAAGGTTAACAGGAATTTAAAAAGTCTACTGGAAAACCGTGGGCAGGTAAAGAAAATTAATAACAGGGGGACAACAAAGTGTGGTGCCTGTGAGTACTGCAAATATATTATTAGTACCCTGTCAGTGTTATTGGGACCCTATAATATTGAAGTAAGGTTCAGGATAGGGACTTGTAATACTTCAGGAGTTGTGTATTTAGCAGTATGCCAGTTTTGCAAACAGTATTATGTAGGTAAGATGGAGAGGAAGTTATGTAGGAGGATTTATGAGCACCTACATAACATTTCTAAACATGATGAAAAAATGCACTATTTAAACACATTAAAGCTTTTCCTGATCACTCTTACCAGTTTGGCATTCTTGAAGTAGTAGGTAAGGATATAAGAGGGGGTGATTGGAACAATCAACTTCTTAGGGCAGAAGCTAGATGGCAATTAGATTTGAATTCCACTGTTCCACCTGGCCTTAATGACCATGTTAGCATCAAATCAGAGCTCAAATTTAGAGCTTATAAATCGTGATAGGCATTTTATATTGGTTTCAGTGTATTTTTACATATTTACATTTTTATATTAAGTGTGATATTAGATTCATTGTATGGTAGTTAAACTATCTATTTCATAGTATTAAATTAGTGTATATATAGTATGAAGGTTTACATGTGGCATGTTTCATGTTTTAATACATTTTATTATATGAGCCTTATTATTATATTAATGTGACATTATATTCATAGTAACTAATATAGCATTATGGAAGTTTCTATTACCTATTTTATTCACTATTTTTTTCCTTACAGACTTTTTCACTTTAAGAACTGTTTTGTCTTGATGATTGGTCACCTGTTGCTTAACTGTGGGCAAGGTTTTATATTTAAGTGAGTGTTTTTTATGTAATTATTGTTCTGATGAAGTCAACTGACGAAAGCGCTTAACCATTTTGTCATTTATTGTGAGAATAAACTTTGTTCTGTGTTTTGGAGGACTTTGGCTGCAAGGTGTATTTGTTTTTGGATTCGTTTTGTTGTGTTACACCTGGTTGGCACCGATTCTTGTTTAGTGTGATCTCTAAATTTATATCACACTGTATCCATTTCTGCTACATATTTTATTGGAAACCTCCCCCTAAGTCTATTTGTACCCATTCCACTAGGGCAGCCTCCACTTCCACAGCATTCCTCAGAGGAGTCCACACCAGGCACATCTTGGAAGCTGCCGCCTGGACCTCTGTCCATACCTTTACAAAGCATTACCACCTTCCTCTTTTCTTTAAGGCTAGGGCAGGGTTTGCTTCTGCAGTACTGCAGGGCCTGCTTACCCATGCCTAGGTCTCTAGCCTATCCTGCCACCCCTCTCTTCAGCTTTGGGAATCCTCCCACAGGTGATGACTGCAACAGTGAAACACGAAGAACATAGTACAGTTGTATACACTTACCATAAATGTAGATGTTTGAGTGTATTCACTGTTGCAGTCCTCCTTCCCCCTTGTATCTTCTTTCGTTAGGGAGACATAAGCTTCTTGGGGTGGTTATTAATCAGCAAGACCTCTGTGCCTCATCTCCTGGGGCTTCCAATTGGTTAGGGCAAGAAAAACTGATGTAATGGCATCAGCTGCCTTGCTTTATAGCATTAACGACCTGATGTAAGTTGACAGGCGACAGCAGCTGATGCAAAAAAATATTGACTCTGGTATTCGGGCTGGCACAGCAGGGAAAACCCACAGGTGATGACTGCAACAGTGAATATACTTGAACATCTACATTTATATGGTAAGTGTACACAACTGTACTTTCTTTTCAGCCAATCTGGACACACCTCTCCATCAGTCTGAACGCCTGCATCCTGTTTTCTGGTGCCTGAGCCATTGCAGATAAGAGCCCCGTTGGACTTTGTTTTTTCTTGACTTTTTTTTTGCTTCTGGGGGTTAATGTCATCCTGGCAGGGTAAATGCCAGTGCAGGTGGCACATTCCCCATAAAACCGTCACAAACAGTGTTTATTTTGCCTAGGCTTCTCTCACGACCATATGACCTGCTCTGTCTGTCAGGCTTTCATACCGAAGCCTCTGTGTAGTAGGCTTTCTTCCCTTGCTTTGTATCTGGAGAATCAGTGACTTAAACTTCTTGATAAGGATACCATGGAAGAAACTTCCTGCCTCGCGGGTCAACTGTTAGGGAAGAAGATTAAGAAACCATGACCTGAATTTTCCACTGTCCAGCGTCCACTGGACATTTCTTCCGAGGTCACTGAGACCCCAGCTTTGTTGTCAGATTCCTCTGCCACGACCGGGTTGGAGGCCGGTGGGGATCCAGCTTTCAGCATGGACTGATGAGGCTTTGCAGTCATCTGTTTTGGACATTCAGGGTGACCCAGGGTTGATTATTTCAGAGGGGTCTAGGTGTGTTCCTCCTATTTTAGTTAGGGAAGAAGTCCCAGCTACTGTTATCAAATGCTGTCCTAGTTCAAAGCCCTCTAAGTTTTACAGGGCTTATGTCCAGTTAAAGAAAAAAACAAAAAAATAAACACGTCTTTCCTGCTTCTAGGGATCCACAGCCTGAGTGGCAGGCCTTCCTTCAGGGTTTTATTTAATGCTTTGATGGCATTAAAACCTCCACAGGGGATTTCTGTTCCAGCTCCCCCTGAGTCCTCTAATCCCCTTAAATGCCCTAGGGAACAGGATTCCTCTGAGAAGGGGTTTTGGCTTCTGATGAGGAATCCCATGCTTACTCTTTCCAAATTCCTTTTCCTTTGGACTATGGGTCAGAGAAAGAGGAATCTAACAGTTCTGATGCTCCCTTCGAAGAAATTTATTTTGGGAACACAATCACCAGGATGATGCACTTTTTTAAATGGGATTGTGCACAGGTCTCTTAAATCCATAAGAGGTGCGATGAGTTGCTGCAGATGGAATCTCCAAAATCATCTTCTGTTCCTCCTGTTTTGCCTGATTTGTTGGATGCATTTTCCAATGCCTCTAGTGCTCCTGATTCTCTGCCCCCTGCTCCTAAGAAACCTGATAGGTTTTATAGGGTGCTTGAGGACTATAACTTTTGTACAGATGTCCTGCTGCTGACCCCACAGTGGTGTCTGTAGCCAATGACAAGCCCTGTCATTTTCTTCCTTTGCCAAAGCTACTGCTTTCTGATGCAGTCAGCAGAACCATGGAAGGGCTAGGTAAGAAGGTTTACACCTTGGCTACCTTGGCTTTTATGGCTGTTAATTATCAGACTCTTATGTCCAAGTATGTGTTGGCTCTCCTTTCTCAGGCTTTTCAGGTTATTTCTGATCTTCCAGAGTCTGTGGGTAAAACTTCTGCTGTTTCCCTGCTAGGGACTTCCTGTCAGGTGGTTCATCATTCCATCAAGTGTAATTCTGATACAGCAGATACCTCTTCTGTGGGTGCTGCTTTTAGCTTGGGGATGAGGAGGTATTCTTGGCTTTGACTTCAACCATTGCCTGATGATATCAAGGCTAGGTTGATGGATGCCCCTCTTGATAATAAACACTTGTTTGGAGAAGCTACTGCTAGTTTAAGCCCATTCAGGATAAGGGGAAGGCCTTGCAGGAACTCAAACATGTTTCTCTCCTTTTCCTAAATTTCAAAGAAACTACCGCAATAAGTCTGCCTTTGTTTGCAGGCAGTCTCGCCCTTCTACTAAGGCAAAAAGAGTGGCAAACAGGCTCCCTCTGTTGAGGCTATGCAGACTTCAGGGTCTTAGAAGTCTTCCTTTCCAGATAAACCAGGTGTTGTTTGACTGTCTGTTGTTTTCCCAACCATGTTCCTCTTTCTCTTCACCTTTCTCTGTCTCTTCCAGTTTGGCTTCAGATTACTCAGAATTCTTGGGTTCTGTCTATTATTCACCAGGGGTATTTCTTGGTGTGGAAATCCTATCCCCCTTGTATGGGCATTCCTTAGCTTCCTCAGGAACAACTCCCTTTATTCCCAAGAGGTACTTTGAGACCTTTTGACTCAGGGTACTATTCAGGAGGTGCATGTGTCCCAAAGGGGGGGGGTTTTACTCCAGCATGTTTTTAATTCCCAGAAAAGAGGGTACTTGGAGACCAATTGTAGACCTCTCTCAGCTAAACACTTTTCTGAAGGTGCCCACTTTTTAGATGTTGTCCCTTCAGACTCTGTTTCCTCTTTTGTTTACTCAGGCTTATATGGTGTCTCTGCCTCTCAAGGATGCTTATCTCCATATTCTGATTCATCTCCTTTTCAGGAAAGTTTTGCATTTCTCTGTAGCTTTCTGGCATTTTCAGTTCTCTGCTTTGTACTTTGGGCTTTCTACTACCCCAAGGGTATTCACCAAATGCCTTGCTGCTGTGATTGTATTTTGCAGGCTTTAAGGGATCCAAGTATTTGCTTACTTGGACAACCTGCTGATTCAGGCCTCCTTTCCAGAGATCCTGTTGCAAAGTCTTCATTTTGCCATTTCCCTTCTTCAGAGCCTGGGGTTCACAATGAACTTCAAAAAGTCTTCACTGACTCCTCAGGATCATGTTTTTCTAGGTTGCATGATTCAGATGATGCCTATGCTGGCATCCCTGCCTCTTCCCAAGGCCTTAATTCTCATTTCCTTCTTTCAAACTCTCCTTCTCCTGGCCTCCATTACAGCCAGGGAGTTTTTGAGAGCTTTGGGATTTCTGACATCCACCATCCATATGATTCCTGTGGCCAAACTCCACATGAGAAAGTTTCATTGGTCCCTTAAGTCAGTTTGGCTTCAACATGCACATCCCTTAGACTATGTAGTTCATCTTCTTCCTTGTCTTAAGAAGGAACTTCACTGGTGGATCCAGCATTTGTCTCTAAATCCACGGCTTCCTTTTCATCCCCCTCTTCCCTCTCAGGAACTGTTCACAGACGCATCAGACATGGGATGGGGAGCAGTTCATCCCTAAAGGTAGAGGGGGTGTGGTCTGGTCGCCCTTCAACAGAAGGAGTACATCAATTCAAAGCGATGAGAGCTCTTCTACTAGCTCTTCAGGCTTTTCATCCTCTTTTTTTTTTTTTTCCCCTGTGGACCTCTGAAGGTATTTATGGACAGTACCATAGTGATGCAGTACATCAAAAAACAGGGGGGAACAAGATCTTACCTTCTTTGCCAGTTGGCACTCGTGGTATGGGTTCTTGCTGTCCAGTCTCACATGACTCTTCAGGTGGTTTACATTCCCTTGGGTCAAAATGTTTTGGCAGACGCACTGAGCAGGTCACTAACTCAGTCCCACAAATGGATGCTTCACAGGGATGCGTTTCTGAACATTGTCCACTGGTAGGATATTCCTCAAGTAGATCTATTTGCCTCCCCTCTGAACTGACAACTTTGTCTATTTTGTGCCAGAGTCCCCAGTCCTCTGGTGTGGAAGATGGACACCCTCCCTTTTTCTTGGAAGGAGACATTTCTGTATGCATTCCCCGCCCCTTTCTCTCATTCCAAAAGTCCTGTTCAAAATTCAACAGGACACTCCCAAAAATCTATCTTGTTGGTGACTCCATTTTGACTACGACAGCATTGGTTCCCTCTTCTTCTGCATTTAGTCAAGGGCAATTATCACAAGTTTCCTGACAGGGTGGACGTACTCGCACAAGACAAGGGGTCTCTCATCCATCCCCACCTGTCCACTCTTCAGCTGACACTGTGGATGTTAGGATTTCGATTCCACATCGACACCTTTTTTCTGAGTACATGCTTAGTGTTCTGCAGGAGGCCAGGAAACCCAATACTAGGAAATCTTACTTATCCAAATGGAAGAAGTTTTCTGTTTGGTGTCTCTTTCGTAACCTAAAGCCACTTACTGTGGATATTCCTTTGGATCTTTCTTATTTGTTTGAATTGCTCAATGCTGGTTTGTCCTATTCTTCTGTTAAGGCCCACTTATCAGCTATCTCTGCTTGTCTGCTTTTTTCTCTTCCTTTAGCTTCTAGATTTGAAGCTAGAAAGTCCCTTAAAGGTGTTCTTCATATTAGGTCTCACAGGAAACCTGTTCCTCTTCCCTGGGATCTTAATTTTGTTTGAGAAATTGACCCAGGCTCCTGTTGAGCCTGCTGCTTCAGCCTCCTTGCAACAGTGCTCTTGGAAGACCGTTCTTTTGCTGGCCCTTACTTTTGCCAAATAGGTGTCTGAGCTTCAAACACTTATGGCTTGTCCTCCTTTTTTGGTATTGCATAAGGACAGGGTGTCTTGTGTACTAATCCTTCTTTTATGTCCAAGATGGTTAATGAGTTGTCACAATCAGTTTATTAATTTACCTACTTTTTCCCTTCTCCGCAATCTGCCAGTGAGAGGGTGCTGCATACTTTGGATGCGTGTTGGCAACTCAGATTTTATTTGGATAAGACTAAGTCTATTAGAAAATCTGAACAGTTGTTTGTTTCTTTTTATCTTGGGTCCCTAGGTTTAGCTGTATCCAAGCAAACTATTTCTTCTTGAATCTCAAAGGCTATTTTTTTGTTATACTTTTCATGGTAAGAGCCTTACGTCTTCTGTAAATGCTTATTCTACTGGAGGTGTGGTTTCTTCTGGTTCTTTTTTCAAGGGGTTGGATACGAACACTATTCTTGAAGCAGCTACCTGGACTTCTGTGCATACTTTTATCAAGCCCTGCAAGTTGTATGGAATCTCCAGAGCTAGAGCTGGCTTTGCTAGGGTCATCCTTCATGGCTTCCTAGAGGGCTCTGCTGGTCCTTTCTCCTCCCATGTTGTTGAGCTTTGGCATGCTCCCATTTTTAAGGAATCCTGCAACCAGTGAATGGAAGATCATGGTACAGTTGTGTAAAATCTTACCATAACAGTAGATTTCCTTTCCTTCACTGTTGCAGTATTCATTTCCTTCCTGGATGTACTGGTTACCTCTTGGGTTTCCTTTGACTAGCATTCCTACTGGGACTGTCGGTTCTGAGGATGGTATGTCAAGATGTCACCTTTATGCCTCTGCTATGCGAGGTGCATACGTGTGACGTACGGCGTATGTTAAAGCCTTTCCATCGGGTACTACGCGAAGAGTTATATTTATGGATATGGAGCATCTCTAGTAGAGCAGGGTCTGAGATTGTCTTGTAAGCGAGACACAGATCACCTCAGAGCAATCTGTGTGATACAGAGCAGAGTGATAGTGATTTGAGCCTGTCCACACAGGACAGGTGTTGGAGGCCATGGATTATCTGTATGAGGTATTTCTGTGGCCTTTCCAGTTGGTGCAGGTGTTTGGAGAGGTACATGCCAAATGGGGCATTGTACTCTATTATTGGCCTAATGAGGGAGGAGTACAGAGAAGTAATAACATCCTTTTTTCTGGATGCCATCCCTTTACTTATGAGGTGAACCAAGTAAAAAGCTTTTCTGACCACTGCTGCTACATGATGGTCAAATGTGAGATTGTTGTCAACTTGTGTACCCAGGTCTCTCACCACAGGTTGTGTGCTTGGAGGGTTTTCATTAATGTGGTAATTAGTAGGGGTCGTGTTTTTGCCAAATGGTATGATAATACATTTTTTTTTGCATTTACAGCCCCAACTTAGGAGGTGGCATGCTGTGGGGCTCTACTGCATAAGCACAGGTGGCTCCAGGTTCCTTTCCTTGCTGGGACATATTTTTGGGGGAGAGGGATTGGCACTTCGAGACAGATGACATAAAAAAATAAAATAAAATACATCTATCTAGAACCCTGTGTACTTAAAGTCGAAGTTCAAAAAACAAATCTTCCACACATACTGTAGATACAGCAAGCTGTTTGTTACAACTGTAACATGAGAGCTTGTGCCGCCTGGGCTACATATATATATATATATATATATATATATATATATATATATATATATATATATATCACTAGCACTTCCAGCACCTGCTAGTACTGCAACAGAACTCCCTGACAGCTTGTCAACATGGTGGCCTCCCCCTTTGCCCCACACTAGTTATGACTCTGCATCTGCAATAAAATACACAACACATTATTAAAACAGTTCTTAATGATACATACTGTACAATAAACATTATTAAGAAACATGCATCGTGTTACATTTCTCTGTACTAGTCAAGTGGGTCTTCTTTCTTTCTGGAACCGAAGAGTATCATAATGTGTATAATAGAGCAATCTGTAGAGTAAGTAGAGAGGCCAGGCTAATTACAAGGTCTGTGTGTATTTGAAAATGACAGTGTTTACTATATCTTACCATGTTAGTTTATTCAGAGTTCGTCTGTGACAGTCACAGTATGACCCCCTCTGAAGAATACAATGTTTTAATTTACGTGTATTCTGAAGTACGCCAAGTGAAGAAATAGACGATGATAATGAGCTTGTATGGATTCTGACAAAGCACGCCATGTGCAGAAATCAAAGATGTCAATGAGCTTGTCTGGACTTTGTTGAAGAACACCATGTGCAGAAATTGAAGATGCCAATAGGCTTGTCTGGATTGTAATGGAGCATGCCATGTGTACAAATTGAAGATGCCGATGAGCTCATCTGGATTGTGATGGAGCATGCCATGTGCAGAAATCAAAGATGCCAATGAACTTAGAGGATCTTTTTAGAAGATATTAATTCAAATTAAACCTCACTAGTGTCAAATTGCATAAAACATTATTTAAAATATAAACATCTTAAATTTTATATAAAATAAACTTTAAATAATTGATGTGTTCAGAACTGTGGTGGTGCTGCTGCTCTTCCTTAATCCGAGCAGGTGACATCTGCAACTAAGAAAAAGACTGTCCAGAAGCTAATGCAAAGCTTAAGTACAGTTGCCTACTCACCAATGTTAGCTCTTTGTGTAAAAAAAAAAAAAAAACAAGGTGAAATTTAAGTAAGGCACTGCAAACTTTTTCAGATTATTCATTTTGTGTATTGACTTTTTGTTTTAGTACAAGCTGGGTAAAAATAGACAGTCCATCTTCATATGTGTCTTGCATTGCACTTTGTATATGACGTGATCTTGAGGTTAAAATAGAGGACCCAATGTAGACTCGGTGAATATGCACCATATAGGTTCATGGGTAGGTACTAGGCTATCTGCCCTAGGGCATTTATAAGCCTATCCAGAATGTGTTGGCTTTCGCCGCCCCCTTAGATTAGTTCCATGTGCCTCCCCGGGGTAAACTTCCTGTTTATTAATCTAGGTTTCATTTCTTTATGTAAGTACCAGTCATCGCAAAACTTTTACTGGTATGGCAAGATGGTCTTTTCTTTGCGAATGATACCCCAGTACACTTAGACTTGCAGTAACTCTTCCCAAAAAAGTACTCAAGTCACACGGGTGGATTGTACCTACAGAACTATGCTCAAGTAAAGTACCTATTCATACCTCTCAACTTGTTAGTGCAAGAAGTCTGGAAAAAAGCCTAAAATAGTGGGGGGACTACGGCCAAAAAACAGGGACATATTTTAAATATTGCTCTTTTAAAGTTAAAATAACTGGATTTGCTAGCATGCATTTTCTGAAGGGTAAGAAGTCAAACTGAAATGTATGTCATTATTTAGTGACAAGTCCTTTAAAGTGACTGATTTGCCAGAGAATAGTGACCCCTTCAGCAGTCTGTACAAACGCCAAAATAAAATGTCTCACTCAGTGACGCTTTTCATTATTTAGTGACAAGTCCTTTAAAGTGACTGATTTGCCAGAGAATAGTGACCCCTTCAGCAGTCTGTACAAATGCCAAAATAAAATGTCTCACCCAGTGACGCTTTTAGCAATCTTCCCAGGTTTGCATAAGCACTAAAATGAAATGTTCCCCCCATAACCCTTTCAGCAATCTGTCCAAATTTGTACAAGCACTAAAATGAAACACTTCCCCCAATAACCCCTTCAGCAATCTGTCAAACTTTGCACAAGCACCAAAATTAAATGGTTCCCTGACCATCCCTTCGGCAGTCTGTCCAGGTTTGCGCAAGCACCAGAATGGAATGTTTCCCGAATGACCCCTTCAGCAGTCTGCTTAGTATTCACAACCACCAAAATAAAATGTTTCCCCGAATGGACCCCTTAAGTAGTCTCTCCATGTTTGCACAAGCACCCAAATGAAGTGTTCCATCAATGACCCTTTCAGCAGTCTGTACAAGTTTTCACAAACACCAAAATGAAACATTTCCCCAATGACCCCTTCATCACTTTATCCTTGTTATGAACAAGAAGCATACTAGTAAGTAATCCTACTTATTTGACAGACGTGTTGTTTTTTCTCTGTCCAGCACACCAATTACACCCACAGTGAGCCGAAGAATATAGCGTTTTTGAAACATAAATCGCTCACTGTGGACACCAGTGATATAGTCCAAGACGCTGTCTTTCTAGCACCATGGCACTGCCCCTCTACTTACAGAACCAGTTACAGGTCTTTTGGGGCACTTCCCAAGCAACATACCTCTCAACTTCTTAGCACAATAAATCTGGACAGAGCCTTAAATAATGGGGAGGACAAAAGCCCAAAAATAGGGACACATTTTAAATATTACTCTTATAAAATTAGAAAGTTGGTAGAATAACAGGATATGTGTTAGCATTTTCTGAAGGATATTATTTAGTGACTTTAGTCCTCCATGTTTGGCCAGGAAATGACAAATTTTATCAGGAGCAGACCAGACATATGAGGCAAAAATCTGGACATTCTGCAAAAAACTCTACATTTTAGAGGTATGCCAAGCAAGGTTATCTAAGCAGCGGTTGGAGGCACACGTGTCCTTTTAGGACATTTGCTTTGCTGGTTCTCTTAATGGGAAATAGGTAAAAATAAAAATCAGATCTGATGTTGGCAGTCTTCATTTGCTCCTTGACAAATGGGTTTGGTTGCGATATCGGAACCGATTCAGCCCTTACTACAGCCTGCGAGAACCAAAACCCTCAAGCTCAAGTCCTAGCCAGAATCTTTCTTTCTAAATTACCTCAGATCTCTTTTCCCACTTCCTGTGACAGACACGGCGCCAATAACTCTCGAGCTAAGTGATCTTTTTTCTTATATTTTTGTGCTTAGGTGTTGTGTTTAAATATATTTTCTGTTCCTATTAATATTGTCTATTGTTTTCTCTTATAGCCTGCCCATTTTTCTAATAGCTCCTTTCTTTAACACTTTGGTGTTTTTCCTTTCAGCTACCATCATTGGTAGTTTTCCTTTCCATACCTACTTAGGATATCCTCCTCCACCATCATTAGTAGTCTTTCTCCTCTCTACCTCCAGTCTTCTCTACTCCCATAGTTGGTAGCTTATCTTTGTTTCCCTTCTTATCCTTTAAAAAAATGTGCTTACAACTTTTATTTCCTCTATCCATTTTCTCTCTAACTGCATAGTGTTTGCATGTGTTTACGGTGTATTTTGTGCTGTGTACCATGGTTGATAAAACCAAAGGCACTTCTGGCTTTAGGAAATGCCTCAGATGTGCTCAAAAGCTACCCAGTTTTGATGGGCACTCTCTCTGTGTTTGCTACCTGCACCTGGTGCACGTACAGGAAGATTGCTGTATCTGCCACAGCTTAAGTCACTGGGCCCTGGTTAATTTTGAAAGGTATACTAAAATCTGCCTTTGAAGAGACCATTTCTGGTCATGACTCAAAAAGTAAAATAGATGTTTTGTCTCATTCCTCCTCCTCTTCGAAGGTGGACAAGTCTAAGAAAAGGAGTCTATCAGTGCCAGCTTCTCGGTCAGTGCTGATGACTAAGAGATTTAAACTGTTGGTTTCTTCTGCTTCTGTGGAACCCGTGTGGACCATACAAGACTCTTCTGTACTGACTTCCTCAGCACCAACAGTTTCTTCCTTACTGGTGCCAAAATTGTCGGCACAAACCCAAGGCCATACCGTAGACTCAATAGTCTCGGTGCTGTCTGTTTCTCCAGTGCCGATGTCTTCGGCACCATCTGAAAGTGTGGAATTTTCATTTTTAGATCATCCTAGGACCAGACACTCCCCATTTATTGATGCTTTTTCAGGTCAGTTGCCCCTTTTTGGAATGACCAAGATCCCCTTCTATCCAGCCTATTAATTTCTACCCAAGAGCCTGACTGAATTGGATGTGTTGAGATTGATAGATCTAGCTCCTTGTGGTGAGGGGATTTCAGCTGTGTTCTCTGTTCCTGCTACTTCCAGTCCCAGAACCCTTCCTTCTTTGACTCCAACTAGTCTTCCTCCTCCTACCTTCATTAAGGACCTGGAGATCCCAGCTGAAACGTTCCCGATGCCAACTGTTTCAGTTCCAGCTCAGTCTTTATTTCCAGTACCAATTTCTACCCTGAGCTCTTCGGAAGTTTCAGAACCAGATACCTCTCAGTATCATGGCTATGCTGTTCGTTCCAAGGGGCAGGACTCGACTCCAGTTTTTTTGGAGCTGTCCCTGCACCTCGGGGCTTCGTCTCACGTTAGCTGTGCCCCAGCTTCGGCCTCGGGAGAGGTTTCTTCGGACCGGGAGGACCACGGTTCCAATGCAGTCTTTCTCTGTTCCAGGCTCCCTTCCATGTTTTGGGGGGACAAGTTTTCCAGGCCAAGGAGTGGGTTCTGCCCACAGTGAGCATGCAGTCAGCTCCACCCCAATTAAAGCAGTTTTCTACCCCATCCCCTCATCTAGAGCCTCAACCAATTCCAACACCAGAACAGTGAGTGCCAAAACTGCAGGAGTCACCTATACAGGTTTTGTCCTCTTCTGACACCTCCCCGGATCATCCCACTGAGGAGGTTCCTCAGAAGAGCACGTATAAGAAGAAACAACACTTAGATTCTCCAGAGGAATCCATCACAGAAGACACTGATTACACTGAAGGAGAGGGTTCCCTATGGTCACTCCTGGAAGACATCTCCTCTGCAGACATCTTTGAGATCCTTAAGCAGTGGGGTAGCTGGATGTCCCAAAAGCCCTCTTTGGAGGAAGCAATGCATCTGCAGGCTGTCGGTGCTCGACCATCTACCTATTGGGTTACTCTGCCCACTGACAAACTCATTAAGTTGATTTCGCAACGTGATTGGGAAGGCTGCTGATGCTATAGAACCCATCTCCAGGAGACCAGATAAAATTCTTACTGTACCTGACGATCATCAGTTTTGGGAAAAGGGATTGGTGGTAGATGCCATGGTGGTAGCAGCAGCCAGAAAAAAGGAACTGGCAGAGGAAAGTTCCACTATCTGTCCTCCCTATAGAGAGTCTCAGGCAATGGATAGGTTTGGAAAGCAGGTTTATGCTTCATTAACCTTTGCATTACTGTCTTTTAACTTTATGGTACACTTCACTAGACTCTAAAGGGAACCGATTAAGGTGTTATCAGATACTCTGACAGGACCCGTATCAGGCAAAGTCCAAGATAAGGTTTCTTCTCAGTTGACCACTCTGGAGTCCATTTCAAATTTGTCCATGAGGCTTTAGAGCACATGCAGCTGAAGGGATGGCTAGAGCAGCGGGATCAGGGGTAGGTATGAGGAGACGCACCTAGATGCGCTTGTGCAAATTTGTGTAGCCATTCAAGTTTTCATTTGTCACTGCCTCCTTTGACGGATTGTCCCTTTTTGGCCCTAAAGTTTGAGAAACATCCAGGTGTGAAAAGGATGAAAAGACCCTTTCTGCAGTGAGCATATGGTTTTTTACTCCTCAACAGTCCTTTCTGAGGACCCAGGTGATCGGGAAAATGTGGTTCAAAAAGTCCAAAGGGGCTTTCCAGGATGCATGTGGCTGTGACTTCCCCCAGGGGCAGAGGAGGAGCTTTAATGAAAGACGCCATCCACTCGGCATAGGTGGCCCACAAAATCAAGGTTCCAGGGTTACTTTTCCTGGTAAAATCTATCAGTGCTCCTGAAAGGAGGCTCGATTGCCTTCCTCTGGAGGCAGTCCGGGGACATTTATTCCTGCACCAGCACACCTGGCTTCAAATAACTTCAGATGTTTGGGTGCAGATGATTATAACCAGAGGCTACACCATACCGTTCTTCTAACTCCCCACAATTGCAAGAAAATCCCCAATATTCCACCCAGTCATTGAGAACCAGCAGCATTAGAAATGGAAAAAGCTAGAAAAAGAAAGTGTCATCCAAGAGGTCCCACTAGACCAGATATAATCCAGAGTTTACTCAAGATTCTTTTTATTGCTAAAAAAGACAGGGTATGGAGACCAAGTTTGGATCTAAGTGTTTTGAACAAATCTGCTCAACAGGCAAAATTTCATATGGTCATGGTTCAGTCTATTCTCCCATTTTTAGGGAAAGATGATTGGATGTGCTTGCTAGATCTCCAGGATGCATATTACCACACAAAAATGGACAAGTACTCCAGGAGATTTCTCCGCTTTCGGCTGGGAGCCAGTCATTTTCAGATCTGAGCTCTGCCCTTTGGTCTCACCACAGCCCCCAGGGTGTTCACCAAATGCATGTCAGTAGTAGTAGCTCATTTGAGACTGCAATGATTCTGGGTATTTCTGTACTTAGATGAGTGTCTCATTACCGCTCCCAGCAGGCATCTTCTAGAACAAGCAAGAGACTACGTTCTCCAGACCTTTGCCAACCTGGGGTTAACCATAAATTACGAGAAACTACATTTGACTCTGACTCAGACTTTAGCGTTCATAAGAGCAGTTGTAAATACCGATACTTGCATAGCCTCACTACGTTATCTGAGATTGTAAAAAATCGAGATTGTAAAAAATCAAGGCCCAGGTGCAAAACGTTGTCAGAAACAAGAGAATATAGCCGCACAACTAGTCCTACAAGCCTTAGGTTTAATGGCAGCGACCATATTGTTAGTTTCCCAAGTGAGGTTTCAGTTTCCCTAGTGAGGTTTCACATGAGAATTCTACACTGGCTTCCAGCATCTCAGTGGTCTATAATGTATCAGCCAATGTCAGATCGGACTTTGATTATCAACCATTGCAGGAAAGACCTAGCTCAGTTGATTCACTCCGAGGAAATTCTCTTGGGCTGCCCCTTTGTTCCGAGTCAACCCCAAGCCATAGTGACCATGGGTGCCTCCCAAATGGGATGGGGTATTATCTAGGCAAGACTGTCCAAGGCACTAGGACCCCAATGGAGACCAACTTGCATGTCAGTGTTCTAGAGCTGAGGGTAGAGCTTTTAGCTTTACAGGCCTTTAAAACTGCTCTCCCCTTGGGAACCGTTGCAATTCAAACAGATGTCAGCAGTTTGGTACATCAACAAGCAGGGAGAAACCAAGTCTTACCCACTTTGTCGAGAAGCTCTGAGTTTGGCAGTGGGCGATCTCTTCCAACCACTTTCTAATAGCAACGCATATTCCGGGGAATTCCAGTGTGATAGCAGACAAACTGAGCAGACACATTCTACTGCCTCACAAGTGAGTGGTCTCTCAATTCAAGAAGCTGTCAGAGTTTGGCAGTGGGTGATCTCTTCCAACCGCTTTCTAATAGCAATGCATAGTCCAAGGAATTCCAATGTGATGGCAGACAAACTGAGCAGATGCATTCTTCTGCCTCATAAGTGGTCTCTCAATTCCAAACTGGCAAAAAAAGATTTTTCGTTGCTGGAGCCAGCCTTGCTGCCACCTTTTTGCATCTCCCCTGAACAGCAAGTGCAGCAGCTACTTTGCCCTGGTCCCCCCTCCTGGGGAGTCCCTGAGGGACGCTGTCCTGCACAATTGTCCTTCCGGCCTCTTGTACACCTTTTTCCCAATCCCTTTAATTCCTCAATTTCTAAAAAAAAAGATCAGGTTGAAGAGCAAGGTAATCCTCATTGCCCCCTTCTGGCCTTGACAGATTTGGAACCCATTTCTTTGGCCTTATCTCATTCATCAGTTCATAGGTGTGTACTCTGCTAGTGGCCTTGGAGCCTTTACAAGCCTAGCCCATAGAAGTGCCCTGGCATCATGCCGCCTGACTTTAGTTCCCAGTGCCTCGATCAAGTAGAGTTACTGGAGTGATCCCCGGGTTGAACTTTGTATTTCCCATCCAATACTCAAGATTTCTCTTGAAGAGGGGCAGTGAGGTGCTCTGTTTCACATGTATGGGAAGTCTATTCCAGAGCATGGGTAGTCTCTGGGTTATGAACCTGTCCCTTCAGCATGTGCTGTTGTTTATGGTAATGAGGTTGAGGCCTATGGAGAGTGTGGTGCGGAGGGATTGGGATTTCTTTAGACGTAACATTTCTAACAGAGCTGGGTCAGACATGGCTTTGTAAATCAAGCAGAGATAGCTTCTTAGTGGACGATATGAGACGGAGAATAGCTGGAATTTGTGTCCATGAAGGACATGTTTTTAAGGCCTAAGATCCCCTTCATGAGGTACTTTTATGGCCTTTCCAGCTGTTACATGTGTCTAGTGAGGTACATGCCAAATGGGGCATTATGCTTGATGATTGGCCTAATGAGGGAAGAGTAGAGAGAGAGATGATGACCTCTTTCTTCCTGGGTGCAAAGCCCTTGGCAATGAGATATGCCACATAGAAGGACTTTCTGACCACAGTGGCAATATGGTGGTTGAAGGAGAGGTTGCTGTCAGCCTGTATCCCCCAAATCTTTTATAATGCCTTCAGTGTTCAATGGGCTCCCATCGATGTGGTAATTAGTGGGAACTGAGTTTTTCCCAAAGGGGATGACGACGCATTTTTTGGCATTAAGCTTAAGGCCATGGTTTCGACACCAGTCATTGGTCTCAGTGAGGCCTTTCTGTAGGATGTCTGCATCACTTGGGGCATTAATAATGGCTCGCAGCTTGCAGTCGTCTGTGAACTTGGTCAGCCAGAGTCCTTCTGTGTTGGCCTGGACTTCTGAGAAGTAGATGCCAAACAGGAGAGGATCCAGTACCGATCCCCTCTGGGACTCCACTCGTGACTGGTCGGCAGTCTGACTTGCAGTCCGCTACTTTCATGCTGTGTGTTCTATATGTGAGCCAATTTGCAACCCTGCTAGTGATATAGGGGTTGTTGCCCAGTTTGGTGAGTTTATCAATAATTCCTGAGTGGGGAATGGTATCAAAGGCTTTGGCCAGATCGAGGTAGGCTGTATGAACTGCCTTGCCCTCATCCACAGCTCTGGTGACTGACTCAAAGAAGTCAACCAGGTTGAGCATCAACCATGGAATCTGGTTAGCTCACAACTTGGCGCCTCCAGTTCCACTGATTGCCAGGTGTAATCATCTATCTTTCCCAGTTCTTAGAATTCTCTTAGCTTCCCATAAGCTTTCCACCAGAAAACTCTACAACAGTTAAGAACTGTTTGCTGTTTGTGAGAAATTAAAGAAGATTTTTGAACCCATTATGAAAATTTGAAATAGCTGCTAGTTGAACACTGATAGTAGAGGAAGAGACTCCTGCTTCAATCGACAGTCTTAGAGTTTTAAGCTTTGCTTTTTAAAGCAGGAACCTCTTCCTGTACTGTGTGTTCAAGTAGCAGCTATTTCAAATTTCCATAATGGGTTCAAAAAATCTTTAATTTTTCACAAACTACAGAGAGTTCTTAAAAGAAACCTTAATGTTAAAACTGCCATATAAGGATCAGTCTGCACCTTGGGACCTAAACATATTGTTAAAAATTATAGTGCATCATCCATTTGAGCCTGTTGCAACTGCGACCTTATCTTGGAAAAGTATTTTTCTGGTAGCGATTACTTCTGCCAGTAGATTCTCATAAATTCAGGCCTTATCTTGTAAGCCACTATATTTGATATTTCACAAAGACAGGGTTTCCTTGAGAATAGGACCCTTTCTTTTAACCAAAAGTGGTGTCAGAAATGAATATCTGTCAGTTTACCAGTATTCTTTCCCAGTTTTTCAAACAAAGGTGAATATTGTTTGGATTTATTAGATGTTCACAGACAATTGCAATTCTATCTTCATAGAAAAAAAGATGTAAGAAAGTCTGACCAACTGTTTCTTTTTCAACTACCAGAATGGGGTAAGCCAGTCCTAGATGGCTAAAGGATTGTATATCCTTCATATACAATGTGAGGAAAGTTGAATTAACTGAGCCTGTTAAAGCACATTCTACTAGACCCATAGCTAACAGTTTTTCATTCCAAGGCTTCCACGGATGATATTTGTGCAGTAGCGACATGGGCTACCCCACATACCTTTATTACTCATTACAGATTGGATTTGATCTCTAGGTGAAGAACATCCTTTGGTTTTATGGTCCTCAGCAATATCCTTCCATGAGTCCTCCCAACATCTAAGGTAGCTGGGGACTCTGCTCCATTTGTCAAAGATTAAGTGAAGATTGACATCAGATAGAGATGTTATGTACTTAACATAACTTCCATCTGTGTTGTCCATCTTTATTTATCCTGGATTCCCCACCCTCCATGCCCCTTCCATTCTGGCCTCATGGTGGAACAAATTATGGTCTAGTTATGCATTTTTTTACATACAACACCAGATATGGTCTCTATAAAGGTGTTATTAGGATTATACCTTCTGTCTTTTTCTGTTTGCAACCTCAAGTCTGAGGTAATTTGGAGAGGAACATTCTAGGTAGGACTTAAGCTCGAGGGTTTTTGGTTCTCGAGGGATGTAGTAATGGCTGAGTGTTCCAATATCAGAACTGAACCCATTTGGCAAGGATAAATGAAGATGGACAACACAGATGGAATGTTATGGTAAGTACATAACTTTTTTTTAATGTATATTTTTTATTTTATGCCCTGGACAGGTAATTCAAATTTTGAGGGTTCAAGGGACCGGGGCACTAAGGGGGCACATGCCCTCCTGTAGCACTGCCACTTGTGCATAAATACAGGGCAGACTCTTTAAAAAAATGACAGTGGAGCCATTCCTTTTGTCCCAAGAGCTGTCTCTTACATGAAGGCTACTAGTCATTTGCAAGGGTCTCAGCCATCACCTCCCAACTACTGTGCTGCCTGAGACAAGCAATGCATGTATGTCAGAACTGTGCTACAGGCGTTTGGGTTTGCCATCATGTGATGCGTACACTACCAGTGCTGGCATACAGGTGGAGCTATACTTGGACTTCAGTGGTCCATAGACTTTAATGGGATATTCTCTTTATTTGAAGGTTTGCATTGGATATCAGTGGTGCCAAATTTCAAAGTGTTGAAATGTTAGACATTTGATTCTAGTTTTGGAGTCTGCAATAGAGTTGGAGCCCTGTTTTTGAACTCAGTGGAGTTACTGCATAGGCCCAAAAGAAACACTTTTTGGAATCCAGTGAAGGAAGGCCCCATGGTTAATCTTGAGAATTAAAGCTTTAAGTTGTTTATAAGCTGTTTTTTGTAGTCTGTTTGATTCATTCAGTGTGACTGTGAGCAAGTCACTTAGTCAGAAAGTGCACCAAGGATACACTGAAAAAATGGAGACTTGTGTCTTGGTGAGTTTACCTGGTTAACAAATAGCATAAGAAAATTAAAAAAACACATGACCTTGCTGTATTTAAACAGTGTAATGGTCAAAGTCTTTCATCTGAAGAAGTTTGAGTTACTATACCAAACAAAAAGCACTTCATGTTTGTTTTTTAACAAATAAATTTGTGGACCGAGAACCGAGGACTGTTTCTCCATTTGCTGCTGCTGTTTTTCGTATTTTGGTGGTAGCACTTGTGGATTTACCTGTGTTGTAACAGAGTGCCATGAGACTGTGTTTTACTTTTAAATGGGAGTGCTCTTTTTTCCTTTCAGTTTAAACGTTGTTTAAAATAACTGAAAAACATTTTTTTCTGTGGATGCATTTCATGTATTTTACTTTATGGAACTTGCAAGACATTTTAAAGTGTTTTTACTATGAATAAAGTGACTTTTAAATACTTTGTTTTTACCTGCATTTGCTGCTTGTCTTCCTCAGGAAAGAGGTACCATTTTCAGCTTTACAATGGAACAAAGTGCCAGTCCCATGGTTGGTCCTTCCAGCCACAAAAAGAAAAAATTAACAACAACAAAGAAAAAGTTAAGCAAACAGACTTTGCTTACACAGCAGGCTATAAATTTGTCTTAGTCACAGGTGGGTGGCTCTGCTGTGGCTAGTTGTAGTACCTCAGACAATTTATATTTTAGCCTAGATCCAGTGTTTTTAGTGGGAGAACACTAAAGTTTTTTTCTGTATCTCCGAAACTACCATGAGTTGTGTGATGAACACCACTGCTACCAGTATGTGATGGCCACCAATATGTGTCATTCCCATGCTGGGCCAGTAATCAGGGAGCCTGAATATTCACTGACACTGAAGAGGGATGTGCGCTTGGAATACAAATTAATATACTCAGTATTTCTGGATGCAGACCTCTCTGCATCAAGTACAGTTTCCCTTAAGAGCACACAGGGAACACACTCAGCCCGGGGTCTGGATGTCTCTGTGTCTGTCTCCCTCCAGATCCCTAATAGGGCTATCCAATGGTACAGATGTAGGGTTAGGTCCTCAGCCGAGTGTCCAAGGCAAGTCCTTCAGCACCCTGTCTGTGAACCCAGTGCTTCATGTCCCTGCCCCAAGTAGCTGACACACACTCTTTAAGATTTAATTTTCATACATGCCCGCACACCTGGGAAAGCTGGCAGAGGTTTACCAGCTATTCTCTCTTCTGTCCAAACTATAAGGTGGATTGACTGCCACCAGACACTCCACAATCAGCTACTCCAAGGCCCTTAACAAAGGGTGTCCAGTTGTACAGTGCAATATTAATACTAATACAAGTGGTAGTAGTTCACCAAGATGGCTAGGCCTTCTGGAGTGGCCCACACAGAGCCACCAAATAAATATAAGTATGGTCAAAGGTTAGATATGCTTTGCAAGAACCAGACACAATAAAAGTTTTAAATATATTTAATAATAAAAGAACATGAAAATACGGAGTATATATTACAGTAAACCATAGATTTCAGATCACAGGAAATATTGAACAGAACGTTGAAGGAGAGACTCAAAGAAAATCAAGATCTAAACTAAGCTTCACTATATTCCTGACTGAATCTAAGAGAATTTTACTGTTCCCTGGTAACTTACTTGGGCTAGGCAAGATGAAATACGTGAGCAGTCTTTCTAGTCAGGCTCCCAAACAGAATACTCTATATTCGGAGATTTCTTTTTATAATATCTGAAGACTGTCAGAAATACCACATCTGGTCACCTGACTCTAGGCTTTTATATCCCATTTGAAACTGAGGCAGGAAATTGGCACAGACAGCCACAATACACATCCAAATGTTTATGGCAGTGCCTGGGGCCTCCCCTTTTTTACTGAGCTAATGGACAAAGGCTGTCCCCCAGACCCAGAGTCTCCGGTCCTGTTCAGTACTGTGGGGTACCTTTTAATGGTTTAACAGCTCATTTACATTCCCCATATTTTCTTAAAGTTAACCTCTGATGTGCCAGTATCATCTATTACAATATATACATTTAATTCAGATATAATACATAGACATTTCTCTTCATTTCAGCAGGGTGCACTGCTGATGCATTTCAACACAAGCAGAGCTCACAAATACATTTTTAGCACCAGCATCTGTACAAAATCAGTTTGATATACAAATGACATACAGTTCTAATTCATTTGCAACACAAGCATCTTCTATAAATCAGTTTGATATGCAAGCGACATATCATTGTTTACAAAACTCCAAGTGGCTATGCTGGCACCTGCCCATATTATCACAAGTTATGTCAGGAATTTCCAGAACCTGCCATTTCTGCAGTTCTGCCTGCTTTAGAAGATGTGTGCATTTTTGTCTGTAATTTTCCTGATAGGCTGCTGCTCTTAAAACGTCAGATACAATGTATTAAGTTCCTCTGTCTTTTAAGTTTTTATACATTGCTCCCAAATCTGAAACAGCAGGTATAGCTTTAGTTGCTGAACACTTAATTCCAATCCACTGCAGCTTTAATTTTCAGAATTTTGAATCGTTAGGCTCATGTGTTAGTTTGCTCAGAGAAATTGTGAAAGTATGAGGATTCTTTTATCTGCAGTTTCTTCTTGTGAGGAAAAATCTGCTTTAAATAATTTAGTCTCTTCTGTTGCACATGTCACTAACCATTGTTTGCAGTGCATGCTTGACTCTGCTGATGCTTCTTCAAGGGTTGTTGCCGCTGGTACTGTTTTGAGGAGGTTTGCTTGGCTGTATTCTCAGAACCTACAAAATTATAGAAATTAGATTCTGGGTAGAGATTTGGTTTTTGGTCCCTCTACTACAGAGGTAATAAAAAAGTGTGACAAAAGGGCCAAGATGATCCATGAAATCTCTAAGAATTTCAGCCCTATATTTCCAAATTTTATAAGGGTGTCTCTAACCCCTTATCCAATTTTGGCAAAAAAGGGGGGGGATGCAGGTAAGCAGACGTTTAAGAAGAAATGGAAAGGGGGTTCCAAAATAAATCTTCAAACCACCCAAAACCATAGGGAGTTCAGGAAGTCTGCATGACTCCTCAAGAGACATTTTGACCCACCTCCCACTCTGACCACTTTTTTTCTTCTACAAAGTATGAATTTACATTTTTCTCTTTGACAACAGATAGTTTCAGACAAATGGCTACTGAAGATCATTCATCAAGCTTACAGATGGCAGTAGGAGGACATTTCTCCTTTCTAGGGGTTCATTCTTCATCTTCCAGATCAGATGTTTTTATTAGCACCAGTCATTCAATGCATGCCGTCCCAAGGAGTGATGGAATCAATTCCTCCTTCCCAGGTGGGAATGGTTTTTATTCATAGATGTTTAATGTCAAAGAAAGAAAAGCTTGGAGACGAGTTGTGGCTCTTTCTTTCCAAAATCTTTTTAGGATACTGCCCAAATTCAAAATGATGTCACATCACAAACTGTTGCTCCTTTTTCAAGTGTCCTGGTAACACTAGACTTAAAAGATGCTTATCACATCATAATTCATCCAGACTTTAGATGTTTCTTAAGGTTTTATGTGTCTGGATCACATTATCAGTTATGTGCCTTACCCCTTAAGAAATTCTACTGCACTGAGAGTGTTCACAAAGTGTCTAGCTCCAGTAATAGCTCATTGCAGGTTACAGGGTATCCACATTTTTCCATATTTATATGACTATTTATCTTTGCAGAGTCTTTTCCAAACTATCAGGAATCTCTGTATTGGGTGAGAGTTCCCTAACACAAGCTGGGGTTCCAAGAGAACATTCAAAAGTTTTTCTTGACTCCTTCACCAGGATTGTGTTCCTGGGATGTCAACTAGACACCTCAGTCCAAAACGTTTTTCTTCCACAGGAAAAATAGATCTGTATTTAGGTCTGTTTTTAAGGTTTTCCACTCAAACTTCAGTCACTGCAAGGGAATACCTCATGATTTTGGGTCTCATGACTTTTCTCATGATACCCCTGGCAAGACTCCATATAAGAAGGATACAGTGTTATCTAAAGTCTGTTTGGTCCCAGTATCAACAACTGTTGTCTTTTCAAATCCCATACTGGGTTTTTATCAGAAGAGAAGTCATTTGGTGGTGATGACGACCAATATCCTTAAATCCATGCCTCCCCTTCTCCCTCTCTGTTCCAAATCAGTGAGTCACCATAGATGCCTTGGACTTTGCTTGGGGAGTAGTTCTAGGGGGGATAAAAGTACAGGGTGTGTTAGACACCAAAGACAGATGCAAGCACATAAATATGATGTTTGCCCTGATCAAGGTATCCAAACATCCCCTGGACCTCTTCAAGTTGTTAGACAATATCACGATCATTGTGGTACATCAACAAGAGGGAGCCAGGTTGTTCCTTCTTTGCAGACTAGCCATGTTAGCTTAGGATATAGTTTCACAGCGCAGTCTCACTCTACAGGCATTCTGCATTCCTTCGGAGCAAAACTGTGTGGGAGACAAGCTGAGCAAGACAGTGGCAGATCATCACAACTGGAAAGTAGATCAGGGGGTCTTCCTAGATTTGATCCATGTGTGGGAAGTTCCTCAAGTAGACCTGCTTACCTCCTCCCTGAACAACTAGCAAAATTGAAAGATGAGTATTTAATACAGCACACAGTGATTGAAAGTGTAGACTCATTTAAGGACCTGGGTAGATTCAGCTATGGGTTTTTCTAATCACATCAACCAATTGGTAAGTGATAGTTGTATAACTATAGGTTGTATAAAAAGATTTATAAAGTCTAGGAAATCAAAAATAATGAAGTTATTGTTTGTTACATTAGACCCAAACTTGAGTATGGAATAACAATATGGAAACCCTATAAGAAAACAAGCATGTGTAAACTGGAGAGAGTACAATAGAATTATACCAAGGGTATCCATGGATGTGAAAATTTAAGTTATTATGAAAGACTAAAATATCTGAACTTGTACAGTGTCTTTTACAGATATCTAAGCGGAGATCTTATTCAGGTAATATAGCATTTAGTGACAACTACCTCTGGGAATGTTTGAGGTTAACAAAAAGTACTAGAGAGTCATCAGACAACCTATGTAGTAGATTCTGTAAGAATGAGAAGTGTACTAATTGGTTCTCTGACAGAGTAGCTGATGCGTGGGACAGACTATCAGATTACATTAAAGCAAGTACTAGTTTTAGATATTTTTAAGAACTGCCTGGATACTTATTATGGAACATGTATTTTGGTATATCGGCAAGCTAGAAGGGCATTAATACCCATGCTTGAAATATTTGTATGTATGTGTATAAGATTCTGCTCCAGGACTCCAAGAAAGATGCCCTGAAGGCAGATGTCTTTTCCTTGGACATGGATGTTCTTGTATGCTTTTCTACACTTTCCACTAATATCCAGGGTACTTCTGATGATTCAAAAGGAATCTCCTTAGATCATTGTGGTGGCTCCCTTCTGGACCAGGCAGCCATCGTTCTCCCTTCTTTTGGAAATGGCCAGGGGCAATTACCATAAGCTTTGTCATAGACTGGATCGACTCATACAAGAGCAGGGATGTTCAGTACACTCTGACGTCAGTCAACTTCAGTTGACTTGTCTGTATGATAGGATCTTAACTTCTTTCAGGCATCTCTTTTCTGTGGATGTTCAGTAGATAGTAATGGAGGCAAGAAAACTTGCTACTAGAAAATTAGCATATGGAAAGGGTTTTCTAGTTGATGACAACAACATAACCGGTACCCATTCAGAGATGATTCTTGTTTGGTTTTACAATGTGTGTGTGAATTATTCTCCTATGGCCTTTCTTACTCCTCCATCAAGGTTCATGTATCAGCCATTTCAGCACGAATGCCCATGGATCCCTCCTCTTTCAGTGCAGTTTCATGTCAAACTTGTGCCCCTCCCCCACTTGGGGTCTTGATTTTGAGTTAGAGAAGCTAACACTTGTTCCATTTGAACCAGCTAACCTGACAGACTTGACATTTTTGGAAAATAGTTTTATTGCTTGGTCTGACTTCTGCAAGAAGAGTATTTGAGTTGCGATCTTTTATGGTGAGTCAACCCTGTCTCTTCTTTTGCAGGTACGTGGTTTGAGAATTAACCCTTTTTATGCCTAAAGTGGTATCCAGGTTTACTGTAAACCAAACTATCAATCTCCCTGTTTTCTTCCCTGAATCTAAAAATGAGGGAGAAAGGATTCTTCATACTTTTATGTTCACAGGCAACTTGGGGTACTATCTTGACAGAATTAAATCTTTCACATCTTCGGATCAATTTTTATTTCTTGTGAAGGTAATAAGGGACAACCTGTGTCAAAGCAGCCTACTTCCAAATGGTTGTCTAAGGCTATTACCTTTTGTTATACTCACCATAACATAACTGTTCCAGGCAGAGTCAAGGCCCAGTCTACCAGAGCCTTGGTTTCATCTGTGGCTTTTTGGAAAGGGTTAGATTCCTGAAGATTTCTGGAAGCTGCTACTTGGTTCTGTGTGCATACTTTTACAAAGCACTGTTAACTTGATTCCCTCTCTAGGTCCAGGTTAGGCTTTGCTGAGACTGTTCTCCAGGGGTTCTTGCGCTGTTCTCCTTCCACTTTCCAAATGTAGTAAGCTTGGGTAATCTCCACATGTAACTAAGGCTACTGCAGCAGTGATCAATATGTTGGGAACATAATAAAGTTGTATAAGTAAGTGCTCATCGTAACAGTAAATGTTTGAATGATCACTACTACAGTAGCCGCTACCTTCCTTCACCCCTCTTTTTTTTTTGGTGTGTTTTTTATGCCATAGTGTGGACATTTATTTTTTTGTTGTTTGTAGCATTGTCCTTTCAGGAATCAGTTTCCTTCTGTCTTGGTTGGCAGGAAAGCTGTGAAGGACTTTGAGCCCATATTTGTCTTTTACTCAGCTCAGTTTGAGCTGACTGACAGTTTTGGCTCTTGGAAGGTGCCTGAAGCTTTGGAGGCTGTCTGTCATATCCTTGGCAGGATGTAACCCATATAGCTAAGGCTACTGCAGCAGTGATCATTCAAACATCTGTTGTTATGGTAACTTTACTTACACAGCTGTACTTTTGTCACCCTGATATCATGTACAAAGTGGGAAGAAGACAGTTGACAGTTGCCTGCCTCAGGATTGGTGATGACTCTATAGCTAGAAGTGTTTATTTTCATTATGATAGAATTTGGGGTTGTTTACCCCTGCATCTGATAAAAAGAGTCATTCAGTAGACAAGTTATGGTACCTGTCCATTTGATGTGGAACTGGCCTCATGATAAAACCATAGGATCATAGGAGATTACTAGGCTATTGACCCAGAGGTCATTTTAATCCTAGCCGTTTCAAACCCAATGTAATACCGTTTAGGTACTAGTCAACACCCAAGATTGCATTGGTGATGACTGCCCATGTCCAGGAGGGTTGTGGACGCTATCCCCAGTAAGAATTTATGGTGACACATCCAGGTTCCTCTTTAACAGTGTCATAGAGGTGCTGTGTTTCACATGAGTTGGTAGCCTGTTCCAAAGATGTGTCAGTTGGTGGGAGATAAATCTATCCCTCCAGCATGTCCTATTTAAGTCGCAGGCCATATTTAAGTCCCTGGAACGGGTAGCCCTAGACCCATTTGATTTATGGATATGTAGTAAGTTCATTAGGTTTGGGTCTTGGGTTGCTGTGTAGGCCAGGCATAGGTTTTCCCTAAGAAGTCTGTGTGATACTGAGTATAGTGACAGGGATTTTAGTCAGTTCATGTAAGGCACATGTTGGAGGCCCTTGATCATCTTTGTTAGAAACCTCTGAGATCTGTATAATTGCTGTAGGTGCTTAGTGTGGTACATACCGAATGGGACGTTGTACTCAATTATAGGCTTGGATAAGTGATGATTATAAGGGTGGTTATAACTTCTTTTGCTGTCAAGTGATGCCTTTACTAATCAAGTGAGCTGTGTGGAAAATCTTCCTTTCATTGCTAGACACGTGGTGGTTGAAGTTAAGGTTGTGGTCAGCCTGTGATCCAGGTCCCTTACCACTTCATGAGAACTTAGGGTATTGTTATTGGTTTGATAGTGAGAAGGGGCATTGTTTGTGCCAAAGGGAATGATGATACATTTCTTTCCATTCAGTTTGAGACCATGACTAATACACTAGTCGTTGGACTATGTGAGACCATTCTGAAGTATACTGATATCATTTGAGGATTTAATGATTGCACCTAGTTTGCAGTCATCTGCAAACATGGTCAGCCACAGTGCTCTAGTTTTGACCTGAACTTCTGAGCAGTATATACCAAACACTAGGGTGCCCAGCACTGACCCCTGTGGCACCCGCTGGTAACAGGTCTGCTGGTTGATGTGGAGTCACCCACTTTGATAATGTGTTCAGTTTGTCAGCCAGTTGGCAACCCGTCTTACAACAAAGGAGGTTACATTCAATTTGCTAAGTTTATCACTAATGCCCGAGTATGGGATTGTGTCGAAAGCCTTTGCCAAGTCAAGTTATGCTGTGTGCACAGATATTCCCTCATCAGTAGCCTTGGTCACACTTTCAAAGAAATCCACCAGATTTAACAGGCAGGATTTGGCCTTCACAAAGCTGAGTTGGGTAGGATCCAAGGTTTGGAGGTCATCTATGTCTTTATTTATGAGGTCCATAATGATACGTTCCATGGCCTTATAGATGAGACTGGTCAGGCTTATGGGTCTGTAATTCACTGGGTCTGTTACTGGGCAGCTTTGTGGAAGGAATAACTGTAGCTGTTCTCCATTCTGCAGGAACAAAGCCTGTGGTTAGGCTATGATTGTGAAAAGGGTACTTAGTGGTGATGCTAGTTCATGTTTGCTGTATTTTTGTATATTATATTGTATATATTGTATATTTTTTTTGGTTGGTCTTTTTGTCATCTGTCTTTTTAGCAAGCTCGACATCTGAAAGACAAGGACTATGGCGTCGCGCATGGTCATGCGATTTCTACCTGACGCATCTTAATGCGCCCCGCCGCCCCCGACCACGCCAGCCTTATACTGTATCTGGGGCGACTGGATAGCGGACTACCCCCAATAGTAAGGACTGCAGCAATGGGATCCTCGAACATCTACATTTATGGTAGGTACAAAACTGTACTTTTTAGCCTATTTAAAAAACAGCCTGGGATGTCATCTGGTCCGATACAGGCCGTGTTCTTTGCCTTGGACAGGGCTTTGAGGACCTGCTCTTCAGATATGTAAGGTGGAGGGAGGAGTATTGGTTTCTTGCAAGTTAGGAGTGGACAAGGGAGTGACATTTTTACCAAACCTGTCTGCTAGCAGGTTCGCTATCTCGGTGGGGTCAGTGTGTGTGTGTGATACTGTTGGCCACTAGTTCTGCACACGCTTGGGTCCTACCCTTTAGGTTATGCACATAGCTGTAAAAGGCATTATGGTTGTTCTTGGCAGTACTTGCTAGGTTTGTCTCAAAGGTGCTCTTGGAGGATTTGACAAGTTGTCTTACTTGCTTGTTAAGGCTAAGGTGGGTGCTTTTCTATTGTTGGGTCCTTGTCTTTGTTTTCTTGGACAACACCTTTTTGCATTTATTGTAGAGTTTGTTGATGCTGGAAGCCAGCTTGATTTTACTTGGGGCTCTAGCTTTGATTCTGCTGGTACAACCGAGTTTATACACTTATGCAAGTGACTGTACAGGGCTTTAGTGTAAGCTTTGGCGTAGTTACCAATTTCAGTTTGGGGTGGGGCTTGGAATGCATTTATTCTTTCACCTAGAAGGGTATAGTTTGCCTTGGGGGAAGTTTTTTTTTTCCTGATTTGACCCTTTAGGAGTTCTGGTGTTAGTGTCAGTTCAAAGGTGACTGATTTGTGGTCAGTTTTAACTAATGAGGGTCCAACAGTTGCAGCAGTGCACCTGTTTGACATGTTGGTGAGAAGCAGATATCGAATGTTTGTTCCTCTTGTCAGGGTATGGACAATTTTCTCCAGGGCATTTGAATTCACAGAGTCTAGGAACTTTTGTGCTAGTGAGATTGGGCTAGAATAGGTTTCCCAGTTGATGGAGGGATAATTGAAATCCCCGTAACCAGTGTGTTTGGTAGCATTTGGACTGGTTCACTTTGACTTTGAGCTGCCATGTATTATGCTTCCTGATCCTGAGCTGACAAAAGTACAGAACTTTAATTAATATAAATAGAGACGTTCTGCTTCCTTTCCTTAAGCATCATCTTCAGGACTGCATTGTAGATCATTCTGACTTATCCTTGGCTTAAAATAACTCCATAGCTACTAATCTAAATCAGTACATCCCAGTTTATGTCCTTTGTTTGTTTGTGTACTTCAGCAATTATATGATCTTGAGCTGCATACTCTCAGTGTGGAAGATAAACTTTTGAATGCCATTAGCTGAACACTTGCATTATGAGCAGGAGCTGGTACAGGACCTATCTGCCATAAAAAAGGCTTCCTGTATGACTTTTCAAAGATAAATTGCTTGTGTGTAAAACAAGTGTTAGCTTGGTAAGCTAACTGATTATATTCAAAATGAACAAACAGAAGGCACCAGTAAAAGTACTAAGAAGTTTTTTTTTTTTTTTTTTTTTGCTGGAGAAGGTGCCCTGCTTCTCCACAGCACCCTTACTTTTATATTTTAAATGAGATTGCATTGACTTGGATATAGCGCAAAATACAGGTTAAAGGTGTATTTTTCCATATTGCTGTTCTGCATGTTCATATTGCAATACCTGCAAAGAGTAAAAATAAAAGGATTCAAGGCCCTATACAACATGTTCTATATACACCGACTCAAAGCCCTATCACTATACTCTGTATCCTACAACATGCTAAGTGATGACCTATGTCCGGCATGTAAAGCATTCCCTGACCTATTACTGATGGATTTACTGCACATCAGCAAGTCAGATGCCATCAGAAATATGCTGTCTAGGGATCTAGATCTGTTCTGCAACATCAGCAAAACAGTTTGGAGAACTGATATGTCTTGCAGAGGATACCACTGCTCCGGAACAGACTGCCTATCCACATAACAAAAACGTTCATCCCTCTCCATATTCAAGCCCAACTTAGATCTATGGATGTAAAACACTTGCTAGCACAGAAGGTTAAAACTCTAACTATGGCCCAGGCAAACCAGGTTTGAGTGGTGGTTTTATCCTGTACAAAGGTCTCCTCAAATTGTCTTTGGTATGATCCCAGTTATTCTCATTAGGGGTAATATATAATTGTCAACCATGGAATGGTTAAGGCCAATGTATAACCAAATGGGATAGGTCATTTTGAGCACAAAAAGGGAAATTAGCTAGGCTTACAATGGCCCACAGGAGCAGCTAGCCTTTTACTTATATGTAACCTAGGAACACTGCAGTCAATTAGAGGAACCAATACTGTGCATAAGATACCCAAAGAAATGCAGCATTAGCAGAGTATACAAAGCCAACAGATTTCAGGCAGTTGTCTTGGGAAGACCTAGGTCCATAACAAGTTAGTGTACTTATCCAGAGAAATGTCTGTTGCTTTGAACCAACTAGTTGTGCTTCTCTCAATAGTGGCTAGGATGAGCCTTTCAGCCTGTCGACACGCAAGAGTTATTTTTGAGGCTGCTGTTAGGGTCCACTCTGTCAACAATGAACCAGTTAGGTGTAGTGCACTTCCTTGTGTCTAGTGATCATAATAATTTTCCAGTTGTGAGTCCCCTTGAACTGGGCTTTGTGAGAGTCTTATGTGAATTTTTCTTAATTCCTGAGTTTAACTTCATGTCTGTAACTGAAAAATATTTTGACTTGGGACTCTTCTCACTGTACTAATTCTACCTTGCTTAGATGTACTCTATCCAGTCATATCCATGATGGTCCATTCCTGTCTGAGAATAGGGAATTCTCATCTGTGTTGAAGGATACCTTGGTTGTCCCTTTTTCTCAGGAACTCTTCTTTGAATCCAGACATCCCAGATAACTTCCTTCTTGTTCTAATCTTCTGTTTGTAGGGAAGGTGATAGAAAAAATGCCAATAAAGCAACTTTAATTCTTGCATGAAACCCATTAGCTTTTGGATCCTTTCCTTCGTGTATTCATGGTATGCAGCACAGAGATGACCCTTATCAAGGTGATTTGGTAATCTTCTGATAGGTGAGGAATCAGTAATATTATTATTTATTTTTTGTTTTTTTTTCTTGATTTCTTTCTGTAGTATTTGACGCAGTAAATTCCAACATCCTTATTGGTGCATGCAGCCTTACACTGATTGATTTTCCACAGTCTTACATTCCTTTGCCACCATCATTTCTCTGCTTGCTAAGTGAGTGGTTTCTGAAGTTTGTTCGCCTGCATCCTACTCTGTGAGATCTGGATTCCATCATGTTTACAGCTTGAGGCTTTTACTGTTATTCACTTATTTGCTACCACTGGGAGATAGTAAAGGGAGAGGACTGTGGTATTATTACTTTGATGATGATACCCAAATGTACCTATCCTGTATTAAGAAGTTTGTCCCCTCCCTTTCTCCTGACTAAGATGATGTGGATGTCATCGTTAACTGAAGGAATAAAAATAGACTGAGAGTCAGTCCAGCCAAGACGATAGCAATAGAACAGTTCTGATCCTGTACTGAAATGTGTTTTTGCTAATACTACTTGGAGTTTATGCCTAAGGTGTACACTAAATTGATGTGGCCCTTAATGACATACTTGCTGTCATCATCATTGAAGTATTTTGCGAATTAACCTCCTTTTTCCATCACAGAACTTAACTTTCATAATCCATGTTATGATCACCTTTTGCCTGGATTATTGTAACCATGTTTACCTATGGCTTTCCAGCTACATGTTATAGGTTGCCATTATTGCAGAATTCTGCAGTCAATTTAGTGAGAGGCACTCACCGCCCATTGCCATATATCACTTATAGTGCAGTCTACACTGGTTTCATGTTGGATCCACAGTAACTTACAAGGTTCTCTTACTGGTTCTCTACAGTAGTATACCTGGCCTCATGTAAATCCTGGCCATGTTTCTATATAGGAAAGACTGAGATAAGGCTGTCTCAGGGAATATACGAGTATGCCATTAAAAAACCTAACACAAATAATGCCCTAGCAAAGCATATCACCAACAATGAAGGGCATGTTTTCCATTACATGGCTATAGATCATGTCATTGTTGACAATAAACCATGGGCACTGATGTTAGAAATCAGTGAACCTAAATGGCAGATTTGCCTACAGGCTGACAGCTGGCCAGGTATAAATGAGAGAAGCTCCATCTCCCCCGTTTTGAAGATAAAAGCACTGGAAAGGAAAAAAGTCCAAGTGAACACACAGTAATGTGGATATGTATATATACATATGAAAAATACACAAGTCATAGATAGATTATACAAAAGTGTAACCAATAATTATGAGAAAGTTAAAATATGTTTTTGCTTATATAGCTTGTTTTTAAAGAGTAATTTAATTATGCATTAGTGTATGCAACATTTTAGCAACCCATTGTCTTTTGTTAATGTTAAGTAAGTGTATAGATTCATTGTGTAGTGGTTCCCTTACAGCACTCTGTTAGTGTGTGAGTTATTTTAAATTCAGCATCAATGTGTGGCAACCAATGAGAATGGATGGTAAAGCATAAAGGAAGTGACATTTGTGAACTTTGATGAAGTTTTACACATTGTGAAACGAAAGCGCTAATCAGTTTTTATTGTTTTATGTATTAAAGTGGTACTTTCACCCTTTGAGTACTTGTATACAGTCTACAGTTGTTTTTCAAGCTGTTTCTGCATTCGTTGACTGCCTTTGGGATTTTTTATTTAGTTTTATGAGTTTTTGGCTTGTTTACATCAATAGTGCAAAGCAGTATTGGGGGGAGAAAGTTTGTTGGGAATGGTGCTGAAAGATTAAATGGAAGTTGGGAACTGGGTAAAATGAAACGGGAATGTTTGATAGTAATAAGGTTGTTTGAGGAGGTTTAGGAAATAATAGTCACAAGTGACATGTATGTGTGAAGTGTAGAGTAAGAGGGGGTGGGCGGGCATTGGGAGTAGGGGTGTGAAAACACAGAAAACAGGAAACAAAAATGTGAACATTCTGGGAAAATTTTAGTAGTTGAAAATCTTAGCCTTAATCCCCCCCAGCTTTAAGTTGAGAAACAAAGAAGGAGGAAAAAAAAACTTCCTCTCATTGGGTTGTAGGAACAAACAAAAAAAAAATGCAAGCATCTGCTACAGTGTATGCCACAAATGGAGTATTGCAGCACTTTAGTTGTGACTGCATATGCAGCTGCCAGTGTAAATTGAAGGCCACTTGAAATCTGCCAATCATGCCTCCTAACAATTTGTGCCCAGGGTGGCTGCCCCCTTCAACCCACCCTAGCTATGCCTCTGAGAAAACCATCCACCACATCTATACAGCTGGCATTTCCTGCACTTGTCTGTATCATTCAACAGTAGTTCCTTGCATGTCCTACCTCTGGTTCTTCATATTAACGTCCATCAAGGCTGCCACCTTGCATCCACACTTTTTGAGTCTCACTGAACTGCCACGGCATTCACTAAGCTTTGTTCTGCATGATGAACCAATTCCTAATTGTGAACTGTATTCTAAATAATGAATTAAATGCTAAATGCTTCTGTGTCTGTCGTTTTAGGCAGGCAGCATTTTTGTTGTGTCCATGCTTTTCATTAAAACTTATAAGGCTGCATTAATGCAGCAGCTGTAGGCTTCTTGTAATGTTGATCCTAGAGTGTATTGTACTGCTAAGGAGATACAAGGCTGAGGTGTTTCCCATTTTCTGTATAGCAAATCAGCATTTTTTGCTTGCACTTATCCCTGCTTCCATCCTTGGGTCATTTTGTGGTCCTGTTTATTACCCTCAGTAGTTTAAGCAAGAATTGAGGATTTGTGTTACAGATGTCATACTCCCCCCCCCCCCCCCCCCAAGCTTCTTCCTTAAGAAAACTGAGTTTCAGCTGTTCCAGATTTTCCATTGCAGGCTAACAGCATTCCTGGTATTCTCCGAGTACCAAGGCAGGTTAGTCTTGCAATAATTTACATTTTTGTATAGTACTGTTATCATTCAGTAGTTTGAGGCTGTGCTACAGAAAAGACCTCACATTCTGAAGATTTTTATTTTGTCATTTACCTCAGAATGACTTGATGACTACAGTGAGTGGTATCCGATTAAATTCGGCACTTGTTTGGGGTATGCCTTTCTGATTTCTTTTCCCTCAAAGGAATTTTTTCAAATAATATATTGGCTTAAGCACACAACTGCTTTTCTCCCAGCTCTTTTTTTTCTTTGTTGTATTCTTATTACCTTCTACGTTGTAGTGGCTAGGTGAATACATAGTTGCCCTTAGTCCTTCAGAAAAAAAATAAAAATGTTTTAGTTGAATAGTAGTAGTCTAGTAACCAGCTTACACACTGCCGTTGTTTGTACCAGGGGGTGTATATCTGACTGCTTTCCGTAACTCACATGCAGTTATCTTTTCATGCTATTGTTGCAGTGCTTTACAGAGGCATACATACATCTCCTATAGTTTCATTTCACACCCAGAGAGGAGTAGTGAGCCTTTCATTTTTCCCCATTATATTTTCAAATTTTCAGATTATTTTTATGTAAATTGCAGATCTTTCTTGCAAAGTTTACAGACCAAGAAATGCAGTAACTGTTCTTCTTTTGATTCCTTTCATCTGTCACTCTTTCCAGTTTGTTGCAGTCAAATTAAAATTATGCTGTGTCCCTCCAACACCACACACATACGTTACCACATTTTTATTTCCTGATTTTTTAAGATTCATTTTTCCCTCATTCTCTCCTTCTTCTTCTTCACTCACACACACACACACACACACAAATATATATATATATATATATATATATATATATATATATATATATATATATATATTTATATTATACACACACACATTCTAACAGGCAATTAAGGTAGAGTACTAAAGATCTGAGCTGTTACTGAGCTGCTTCCTGTGCCCAGGGGTACAGGGTTTGATTCCTTCCATCTTCATTTGCCTAGTGTGTGACTCAGAGCTAACCAGATAGTGCACTTGAGTAGCCCATGAAAAAGGGCAGTAGTATCCATTGTGCTTATTCAATCAGCAAATGGATAAAACAAAAAATCATAAAATGGGGAGGCGGTATACATAATACTCATCTAGTATCAATCCAGATACAGCTTAAAAAATATTGTTTGTGCAGTTTATTCTGCTGACTTTCAGCTTTCTTCTATTTCTGCTCAGCTGTGCTCACCTGACAATGCATGTGCATTTTTCATACCTTTTACATCCCTCAATAACTCAAAATCACTCAGCAGATCTTTCCAGAGCCTGTAACATCTATGAGCAATCACTGTCCTGCGTCTGTAACATCTATGAGCAATCACCTGTTGTTATTGGCTGCTCAGAAATACTCTACTTTTAGTCAGCAAATTATCAAAACCAATGCCGACACACTGGTCTCAAAGACTGAGGTGGAAGCCATCAAACTGAAGCCCTTGAAGTCCATCACAAAACACTTTCTAGCCCTATTAAAGAAATACTTTTCCTTGTTACCAGGCTTTGTAGGGGTGGTACACTACATTAGTTACCCCAGGAGCTCATAACAGATAACGAAACTTGGAGAACAGATCTGGAGAAGCCTGAATCATAGTGGCCCCCTGTTACAGATTGAACTTTATCTGCACCTCAAAATGCAGCAACTCCAGCAGTGCTTCAGTCTGAAAACAAAATGTAGTAAGATGTAAATTATCTTTCATATGTGTAACAGCAGTGATGCTGTTACTTATAACCCAGAGAATGTGACACCCATTCTTGCTATTATCCTCTGCCTATCTTCCCTAACAATAACACTACCATCAATCTCTAATGAGCCCACCGAAATGTACCCTTTCATTTGGCTAGTTCCATTGACACAGATGTAAAGCCCTGACTGTGACCTAGGCAAGCCAAGTTTTTGTTTATTGGCTCAATTGCCTGCTGGCTGACTGGGGAGGGAGTATAGTGAAAAGGTTGAGCCTGCTTACTTTTTTTCAGCAGAAAAGGATGGGGTATGTGTCCGTGCCACACAAAATGCACCACTTTCCTCAGTGGAGAACATAGACATGTGCACATTATATTCATTCCAAGAGGTAGAGTCATCTGCATGCTTATGCCACTCGCATAAATAAGAGAGAGTGCCCCAGAAAATTCTCATTACATGCCTTCTTAGGAGAATGCTTACTGGGCATGCATACAGAGTTAGATCTTTATATAGAAGAGCCCTGAGAGCTACCCAGATGATAGACTTTGTAATTGTCTCTTGGCTGAAAGGGAACAAATGGGCTATGAACAGCTGCTGCCCTGTGAGGAACTAATGGGCTAAATGGATTATGAGAAGGGCTGATGGTCTGCAGTCAACAGGGCTAAAAAAAAATCAGTTTTGTTGATTTCAGGAACCCAACATAGGAAGTTTTTCATTAAGATAACCTTCCCTGCTTTTGCAGTTTTGCAGTTGTGTATTTTTCTCTGAAAATCTCATTGTCAAGGATGCAAGTGGCCTCTTCTGGCATATATAATAATGATATATTCTGCATTACAAGTAAGTGCCTTACCCCCTGCTCCAATTCTTTTCTTCCCCTTGCATAGTTTAAATCTCAGTGCTGCCATTCATCATGGAAAAGTTTCCATGTTCGGTGATTAAGCAACCTAGGACATCAAAGTGACTGTGTGGCTACCAGGTCATGAACCAAAAGTTGCATCAATATTGCATTAGCTGCTTAGAAGATAGCGTTCTCTGTGAAGCAGTGTCATGAAGTACAAGGATTTGCAACCAGAAATGAGAACAATGTGGAAGAAGGATGCCCAGGCAGTTCCAATAAAAGTAGGAACAGCAGGACTAATCAAAAAGAATTTATATTTGTACTTAGAAGTATGTAACCCCATATGAACTGCAGATGGAGGCAATTCTAGGACAGTACGTGTACTAAAAAAGAGCAATCTTGGTGAACATCAAAGATTGAAGCAGTACTAATTTTATGAACTGTAATCTTACCCTGACTCAGGAAT
Organism: Protopterus annectens; assembly: GCF_019279795.1. Taxonomy (NCBI): domain Eukaryota; kingdom Metazoa; phylum Chordata; order Ceratodontiformes; family Protopteridae; genus Protopterus; species Protopterus annectens. Next base: position 484,095,365 of record NC_056730.1, read on the forward strand.
TTGATCCATTCCTGTAGCAATATTAGAAACACAAAATATTTCAAAAAATTAAAGAGAGAGAAGCGTGGTATGAAAATGTCACGCGTCAGCATTTCAGCTCAACCACTCAAAAATGCTGAAGGGAAAACTTTTGGTGTTCCTTGCATTTTGTAAGCTGGCAGTGGATGACAGAACTCATTATGGGGGATTGGTCAGAAGGACCCTTGCAAAGCATAACATACACATACATTTTAAGACAGTTAAAGAACTGGATGGCAAATCAGTTGATTCCTATTTGGAGGAAAGTTTATTCCCCCAGCTCTTCTACTTTACAAAAGAAACTCCAAACCAAGCATGTCCAAGGGTCAGCTTCTGGTGATTTCGCCTTTCCACCTGGTGGATCTGGGCATACTAGGGCAATGCAGCAATTGCCTTATGTACACAGACAACCCTCTCCTCCTACCACCCAACACTACAACCTGCGAGAGGTGCACTTAATAGCCAAACTGGAAGCAAAGCTCTCTCCAGCCAAGATTGTGCTAGACAGTCAAGAGGAGAAGGTTAACACCTGCACTTCATCTCAAGCAACACATAGCCCTTCAAAACACAAACAAGCACCAGTCACAGCCAAAGTGACACACAGCTCAAAACACCAGTGTGCCACCAAACAACAGCCCCTAAGGCAAGACAACGTACCCAACACTTTAGTCATAGGTGACTCTGTAGTCAGGCACACTGATGTCCCACTCACCAGGCTGAACAAGGAGAAAATTACTGTCAGCTGCCTGTTGGGTGCCAGGATCCACCACATAACGCATGCAGTCAAGTCACTCCACAACAAGTAAAAATAAGACTGTTATTGTCCATGTTGGAGTGAATGACTTGAGACATACCTCCCTGGGCTACATGAAAAGAGATATGGAAGAGCTCTCCGATCATGTGGTCCAGGCAAGTATACCTGTAGCCTTCTGCCTTCCCCCAGAATGATACCACAGTATAAGGACAAAATGATTGACTTCAACAGTTGGCTAACTTTCTGGTGTCATTCAAAGGGGATCCAGTATCTGTCTGCCTGGGAAGACATGATCGACAAACCACGATGCTTTGCCAGAGATGGTCTGCACCTGTCGCCCCTGGGATTCAGGTTACTGGCCAAGGGTCTTGCCACTCCTTTAGTGCCTTTTTTAGGCAAGGCTCAAAGGACAAAACCACCACCGTAACAGATATAAACATGCAAAATCTGAAGGTAATGCTACTCAATGCTCGAACTCTAAACCTCAAAATGCACTCTCTTGAGGCACTCCTAAAAATGGAGAACATTGATATCTGTGCAATAACTGAGACCTGGTTGAAGCACCCCTGCAATACCAGGCTCTAACTCTTACTACACTTTTCGGCCACCAAACCAGGACTGAAGCACTAAAGGCAAAGGAGTGTCCATATTCACCAAGGATATTCACACCTCCAGGCTAGTTGCCCAACACAATGCATCTAAAATTCTACAGGAGCAACTAACACTAGGTAAGACTGCAATCCAAATTGTAGCTTGCTACAGATCCCCCACCATGCCCCAAGATTCTCACTGCACCTTTCTAAACATGCTAGAAAATATTAAGATACAACCAAACACCCTAATACTGCATGATTTCAACTACCCTGCCATTAATTGGGAAAACTACTCAGGTACCAACATATATGCCCAACGGTTCTTGGAATTCATAAATTCCAATGCCTTGGATCAACTTATCCATAGTCCCACCAGGGGCTCAAATATTCTAAACCTGGTCATTACCAACATGGGAGATCGATGCTGTACACCAGTGGTCACCCCCTCGTTGGTCAGGTCTGATCATAAGCTAATCACCCTTGACATCCACATCCCCCCACCCCAGCAGAGAAACCTCTATAAAAAACTTCTCCAAAGCCAACTTCATGCTACTGAAGTCAGAAGTGACAAACTTCATGACACCCATGCAGACGGAACTGAAAGTTCGACTGCTGAATCCTACAATAAGGCACTGTACGAGCACATTCACTCATGCCATTCCAAATAGAACCAAGACGTTCTCCTCCAAAAGGAAGCCAATCTGGTGGTCCCCTGCCATAAACAAACTATACAACAGAAGGAAGAAACTGTTGCAGATAAGAGGAAAATCCCAGGATGCAAAATACTCCCTTACCAGCCTCAGTAAGAAGCTGATATCCCTCATAAAATCCTCCAAAGCTAGTTACGAAAATAAAATTGCCAAAGATACCAAGGACAACCACAAGGCATTCTATAGTTATGTCAAGTATCTAAATGCCAATGCTCAGATCTGCTGTGAGATACAACAGAATGGCATTAAATATACTGATCCCAAGGATATTGCCAGTATCCTGGCAGATCGATTCAGTGCCAACTTCATCCCCCATCTCACCCCCTAAAGGGCCCATCTCAATACCAAAAGATTGCCAAATTCCGGTAATCACGGCCACACAGGTAAAAAAACACACTCTCCAAAGGTAAGAATACAGCATCCATGGGACCAGATTTCCTGCACTGTGTACTACATGAACTACAAAATGAACTAGCACCTCACCCAAGTGTCATGTTTAATCATAGCCTCACCTCAGGCTTTGTGCCCAGTGAGTGGTGCACAGCTACAGTTATCCCACTCCACAAGGAGGGATCCACCTTGGATCCCTGGAACTATCGTCCCATCAGTCTAACAAGCCTGATCTGCAAAGCCATGGAACGCATTATCATGGAACTTATAAACAAAGACATTGGCAGCTTTCAAACACTAGACCCCACCCAGTTTGGTTTCGTAAAGGGGCGATCTTGTCTCCTCAACCTGATTGACTTCTTCGGATCAGTCTCCAGAGCCGTGGACGAGGGTAAGGTGATCCACACAGCCTATATGGACCTCGTCAAGGCCTTCAACACCATCCCTCACTTTGGAATCGTAGATAAACTTACTAAGCTGGGCATTAATCCCTACATCATTCGATGGGTTTCCAACTGGCTTACTGACAGAACCCACACTGTAAAAGTAGCCAACTCAAAATACAGCTCCAGACAAGTGACAAGTGGAGTACCTCAGGGTTCAGTCCTGGGGTTGCTCTTGTTTGGCATTTACTTCTGTGAAGTACAGGCCAGCACTAAGGGACTCTGGCTAACAAAGTTTGCAGATAACTGCAAACTGGGATCCATTACTGAATCCCCAAATTATGTGGATATTCTACAAAAGGGCCTTACAGCAACAGATGCTTGGTGCCAGAGCCATGGGCTCAAGCTAAATGCCAAGAAATGTATAGTTATCCCCTTTGGGAAAAAACATGTACCCATGAATTACCCCATAAGTGGCAGTATGCTAAACACTGTAAGTGTGATACGGGACTTAGGGACACAAGTGGACAGTGGTCTCACCTTCGATAACCACATTGCCACAACAGTTAGGAAATACTTCTATGTGGCACACCTCATCACTAAGGGCTTTTCATCCAGAAAAAAGGAGGTCATTGTCCCACTGTACTCATCCCTCATTAGACCCATTATAGAGTACAATGCCCCATTTGGTATGTACCTCTCAAGATATCTGCAACAACTGGAAAGGCCACAGAAATGCCTCACTAAAAGAATCACAGGCCTAAAACAGATGCCCTATGCTGACCATCTAAAAAAACTCCAGCTATACTCTGTCGCATATTGCCTACTCAGAGGTGATCTCTACTTAACATACAAGGCCATGTCAAACCCAGAGTTGATGGATATGCTACACTTAAAGTAATCCCAATCCCTCAGAGCCACACCCTCCAGGTATTTAAACCTGGTCATCACAATGAATAAAACATGCTGGAGGGATAGGTTCCTGATACAGAGACTCCCCATACTCTGGAATAGACTGCCCATACATGTCAAGCTGAGCGCCTCTTTGGCCCTTTTCAAAAGAAACCTTGATGATTGGATGGGAGATAGGAAATTCACCCTGGGGATCACGTCAGTCACCCTGCTGGACAGTGGACCAGGGAAATAAATATTCTGGGAAGAAATAGCCAGGGAATTGTTATGGCTAGGCTTGTATAGACCCTAGGGCCGTTAGCCTAGTCCCAGCGTATGAACTTAAGATAATCTTGTGATCTCTGTGTATTGCAGCCTGTCCTTCAGCTGCCAGAGTCTCTCGTATTCAGTTATGTCATGCACCTCGACAAATCATGAGGGACCTGTGAGAGATACAGCCCTGGCAGCCACTTTGAGAGATGTGTTAGCTCTACCCTTTTCCTGATTAAATGGTGGCTAAGCACAAGCAGCTTATCTACTCCATGGGAGTAGTCCTTCAAGTCCTCTGGCTTGAACTTGGATGTTGTACTTGGTACTGACAAGTTCAGGCTCCCTCTCCATTGGGTACACCAAGACTTTGTTTTAGAGTAAAGGAAAATACATGGAGGACTGTCACTTTGGCCTTTGTTATCAGGCACTTTATATCATATAGTTTGACCTCTTGGGGGACCTGGCCTTGCTGATGCATAAACTCACTCTTATGGAACATGTCTTGGTTCTGGAGTAAAGCCAAGTACATGCCTATTTCATTCTTGCTGCAACATTGGCACATGTGACCCTGAGCCCTGATTCCCCATCAGGTAATACCCAGTGCATAACTGTTGAATGCTTGGCCTTATGTGCATTGACATTGGTTGAGTGACATTGATGTGTAAACTACAATGCTCATTACCTTATGTATTGTATGCTAGCAGTTGTTCTGGAGCTTTTCTCCCCGGGCCTCTGTGAAAACAGACAGCTCTGTCCAGTCGGACCTCCCCGGTAAACAAATGTAAAATAAATAAACATTGTATAAACCTGACTCGGCCTGGGAAGAGGTTCTAAGCCTCTCTTATCCCAAGGTAAGAATCCTGGATGATTTTTGTGAGCATGATGAAAATGTTTGTTACATTACTGCCTAGGGTTTACACAGGAGGTTTCTTTGTTTCACTCTGGATGTGTTTTACTTTCATTACAGAGTTTTGTTGACTGGTTTCTTATTTACAAAGATAGTAGCCATTGCAGTAGAAGCTTGAATAAGAAGAAACTGTATGCATTCCCCTAACTGGATGACCAGCTTCTGTTGACTGTGTTAACCTTGGAATGGTACTTGTGTGGTTGCAGTCCTTGTGGATCTTCACAAAATGGGAGAATTCCTCTCTTACTTGGAGGATTGCGTTAATCAGCATGGAGCTGGAGATTCTCCAGTAATGGACATTTCTGCCTACAGAGAAGGGCCTAGGAGGTCTTACCATTAGTATCTCGAGTAAGGACGCCTGTTATGCATTTGGAGTTAATGGTGGCCAGGATCTTTACTGCGCTAATCCTATTAATTCAGTCCATCCAATCAAGTTGATAGGTTATCAAGCTGCTTGCCAGATCCAGCCCTGCATTCCTAGTGCTCCAGCCTTGTGCTCCTTTCAAATTTTCCCCTCCAATAATCCATTGTGTAGCACCTGTTCTCAGAGCTCATTTGACCACCTTTAGCATGCATACAGATCATCAGCTAAGCTTATAGTTCCACCTTATTTTCACTCATTTTTTCAAACTTTAGTTATACAGGTTTTCAGTACTTGAACTCATTTTATCTAGTTCATTTTATTCGTAGAGTAAAAATTCTCCTGTTTGCTGTCATATTTGAGATGTTTGTAGTTTTTTTTTGCCTCAAATGATGGCAGGCCTATGAATATCTTGTTACATCAAAATAATAATGTTTGTGTATGTTTGTGTGTATGTGTATTTAGATAGATAAGCAGTGAAGTTTCTTTCCTACAGTTACTACACACTAGTTTTGTGCATTTGTTCTTTTGAAGATACTGTTTGTGGTTGTGCCTTTTGCATCTTTAGAATGGATAACCTGACAAGCCAAAAAAGAGCTTGTGCAAAGTATGGTCTTAAAATTCTACCTCAGGACACCCATGATCACTGCTTGATGTGCCTGGGACTGGAACACTTGTCAGCAGATTTAGTCTGTGGGCTTTGGCTCATGTTTCTTGGCAGACCATAAAAACAAATTGATTCCTAAAGGTTTCTTTCCTCCTGAGCTGTCTCTAGAGAACCCCATGACAAAACCAGAAAGAGGAAAGCCAGGGATTCAGAACCCAAGAAAATAAAGTCAGATGACTCTGACCCCTCTTCTTTTTTGAAAACATTGAGATTGGAGCTGGCTTCATATTGTGCCTTAGAGAAAGAGGATCCCCCCTCATTCAGTCACTGTTGCATTTGGAACTAGTTGTCATCCAGGGTGTCTCCAAAGCAACAAACTAGCTGACAACACTCAGAGGAGGAGTTTCCTTGTTTGCTCAGCAGGTCTTTGACACTGTTCGCAGCACCATCCTCCATGCCATCCCATTTAGTGCCTTTTTCAGAGTCAGAATCTTTGGCCTTTGAGATGTTCGTACTGATCTTCTCGAGAATCCCCAGTTTGTCAGTATCCCTCCTTGACACAGTTTGCACCTACCTTGGTAGGGGATGGACATGGCACCTATCTGGAGCTCCCTGCTTCTGGCAGAGCTGGGGTTGAGTTTCGAGGTTATGGAGAGGCTGATCACCTCTCCCCAGAGAGTAACTGCACAGCCTTCAACAATGCTGATTCCAGCCCATGAAACCCTGCAATCTGTGCCTCAGCTTATTTATCAACCATTCCAGGATTAGTGTAGAACATATAGCCTCAAAAAACTGCATTGGTTCATTTAGAGTTGTCTGAGGAGTTGAGAGTCCCTCGCCCGGATGTTCCCAGAAAAAGGATGTGTAAGAGGCTGCAGCAGAAATGTATCCTTACTTGGCTCCCCTGTGAAATAAAAATTGAGGGGTGTCATATGATACAAGTGGAAGACGGTGTCTTCCCTTCCTGCTTTTACACTTCAGCAAAGATCCTACACTAGGAATCAGGAGGAGTCCAAATCCTTGTGTTTCAGAAAGCCCCAGTGCCAAGTATTTGATTCCACTTCAAACAGGGCCAGCTGCAACACAGGTGGCCCTTTAATGGATGACCCAATGGTTAAAGTGGTTTGCAGAATCAGGGATAGTTTGGTCCTTTTTTAGACAAACAGTACCAACATCCCTGAAGGCTTGTCTAGCTGCTACCTGTGTGGGTGACCATCACAAAAGATTCTTAAGTGAGAATGATCTTTTCCAGAAGTTATATAATTTTCTTTTCCCATCCCTGAAAACTCGAGCCTCAGCCTGTCCAAAATGTTCTGCCCCACTGATGTAAAATGGCCAAAAGAGAAGTTTTTTCTCTCTTGTAAAAAAGAGCCATTCAGTATATTCAGTGACATGATAATCATGGGTGATGTCAATATCAACTGGCAAAATCTAATATCAGACTTTCCAGACAACCGTATAAATCTTTTTGTTTTCACACAACTTATCACAACTCCAACTAGAATTCCTAAAGGTAACAACCAAGAATCAATTCTAGATTAGATCCTAGTCACAGACCCAAGTAAATATTCCAACTCCAGTACTCTCCCAGACATTTTAAGTGACCAGTTACCTGCATATAGAACAACTACCCACTTTCCCAAAGGTCATAATTATAAAACCTCTCGAATCTTAACTAAACTTTGAGTAGCTCTTTACTAATATACTCAAATCCTTAAATTAGTCTGCTCACTTTCCACTGATAATCTTCCAGGCAAATGCTTGAAAATTGCTGCTGATGCTGTTGCCTACCCAGTCAGTATCCTCATCAATAGGTTCATCTTAAAATCCTACGTCCCCTGCCTTTGGAAAAAATCGGTCATAAACCCATTACACAAAGGAGGTAAATCTACTGACTTATCTAATTTCTGCCCCATCGCCATCCTATCTCCTCTCTCCAAACTCCTGGAAAAATGTGTATACAAACAACTCCTACACCACCTAATTCACTGTGAGTTACTAACTCCCACCCAACATGGCTTTAGACCTGCTCATAGTACAACAACCGCAGTTCTATTCCTAATGGGTACAATCAGTAAAGCAAGGGACTCCAACCAATTAACCTCAGCACTATTTCTTGATCTGTCAAAGGCCTTCGATGCTGTCTCTAACCTCAAACTCTTATAGCAACTTTCTTACATTGGCCTTTTTGATTCCTCCCTCCAGTGATTTTCCAGTTTACCTGTCTGACAGACAACAATGTGTAAAATGGCAAGGCTCTCTCTCTCAATATGAGGAATCATCCAAGCATGCAGGGAGACACGGTGCATGGACCAAACTACTTAAATTCAAACAGAAAAAATGTCCAGCACCAAACATGAGGAAAAATAATTTATTCAGTTATCACAACAATGTGCAATAACCATGATAGCATAAAGGTTTCTGCAAAAATACTAAAGCCTTCTTCAGTGCATTGGTAACATGCAGTTAAAAATGCATACATATGCATTAAAGGCACATCCTACTACATGCTGATTGGTACATTCTAAATTGATTAGAAACATTAAACGGATTCATTAAGACCAGGCTTAAACAATGCCCCTAGTCTAACAATCCAACTCAGTTATTTATTGAGTATGGAATGCCATCCAGATTTATTGCCTCTGTGTCCCTGAATTCTATTTTTACAAAATTAAATTTAGCAGTAGCATGGGTGAGTGTGTGCTTATATAAGGCATTAGTTGTTTTTTTGTTCCTAATATCACTTAAATGTTCGCTAATTCTATGTTTAAAAAGATGTGAGCTTTGACCCACGTAAAATGCGAAACAAAAACATGTAGCTAAATACACCACCCAGTCACTGCTACAATTACCAAAACATCTGATCTCAAAAATGTGTGAACTGTTTTTACTAGTAAATTCCTTGGTTTTACAAATGTGGGTGCAAAAACTGCAGTGACCACATGGGTAGCAACCTAATAATTTCTCACCAAATAAAGTGGTCTGTACAGTCTGCGAAGGTGTAGTATGTTTATAATGGGTCAGAAAGGAGTTTATAGTCCAACCACATCTATATGAAAAAAGGCATTTCAGTGGTAAGACCTGCGTCAATTTGCCATGTGCTAATATGTCCCAGTGGTTTTTGGATAATATCCCAAAAGATACCTGTATTATTACCAAATGAGGTGACCGACCAAATGTTGTTAGTATCAGATACCTGGTGTGCTAAAGCTTTATATGTAAGCAATTTGTCCCTATCCTGTTCTGTGGCCCAAGATCTAGCTGTTTGTATATGATGGTTGTTATAACCTCTGTCCAGAAAATGCTGAGTTAAATCCCGTTGGTGCTGATTATAGGCCCAATCAGAAGAACAAATACGTTTCGTCCTTGAAAACTGAGATTTAGGAATGTTGCAGATGATGTGTGTGTGTGTGTGTGTGGGGGGGGGGGGCTATGACTAGAGGCATGCAGTAAACTTTTATTTTGTGGAAATTTCTGAAAAACTTGAGTATGTAGTGTATGATCAGCTAGATGTGAGATCTGTACATCCAGAAAGATAATTTCATTAATATTGTAGTTCAATGTAAAATGTATGCCCCATTTGTTCTCATTCAAATATGAGACAAATTCTTCAGCATAGCTAGCATCCCCCCTCCACACCATCCAGCAATTATCAAGGTAACATCGCCAAATATCCATATTATCAATATATAGATTGTGATTGGTATCGTAAATTAGTTGTTCCTCTATGTAGCCCATAAATAAATCTACATAAATGGGGGCAAATGAGACCCCCATAGCTGTACCCATCAGCTGCCAACAGCAATTTTCATGGAAATAGAATACATTTTTTGTAAGGACATGCTCCACTAGGCATACAATAAAGGTATTGAAACCCGGTTGGTATAGGGCAACTTTATCTAACCAAAATTGGACCGCTTCCACCCCAGCCCAATGTGGGATATTGGTATATAGCGATGTGACATCCAGAGTGCATAACATCCAACTAGGTTCCAGTTGTCTATCCTTGATAATATTCAAGAATTCCGTGGTGTCTTTAATTCTGGATCTGATAAATGGAAGAAGGGGTTTTAAATATTGAGTAAGAAAAGCTGATAAAGGCTAAGTCAAGGAACCATGGCTCGAATCAATGGGTCTACCTGGTGAGTTGATCGGATCCTTATGAATTTTGGGAAGTAAATACAAATGCCAGATCCAGAAATATGTGTATATCATTCTTGAATTTGGACGTTGGATCCAAAGGCATAAGCATACAAAACTTTTTATTGCCCAGCTTGGGTGTGTGCTTCAGCTACATACTTATGCCAATCCATCACTACGACGGCTCCCCCTTTGTCAGCTGGTAAAATGAGAAGTTGTTTATTATTGCTGAGTTCCTGAAGCGCCAATCTTTCTGATTTGGTTAGATTACAAGAATTAACCTTTGGAGATTGCATATTGAAATGCAGATCTTTAAGAATGCATTCCCTAAAAATGGAAACATGTCTTTCCATAGGTGGTACAAACTTGGATTCTTTAAACCTAAACTGAGTAGATCTTTGAGATTGCCCAACATCAGAAAAAAAAATTTCAGATTAAGATTCCTACAAAAAGATTCTAAATCATTCACAAAATGATGTTCAGCCACAGAAAAGGATGGGACAAAATTCAAACCTTTAAGTATTTTTATTTGACTCTCAGTCAGTTGTATTGAGGAGATGATATGTACATTCTCAACGTTACTTATGTCATGATCCTGTGTAGCAGTTGTTGAATGTTTGTGACTGTTTTGATGTTTCCTGCCCCCTCGGTGGGTTCTATGCCTAAAGGGCCAATACTTTTCGCAGCTGGAGACATCTCCAGAGAGGGTAAATCATAATCCGTCCCAGAGGATGAATCGTCACCTGAAGTAGATACTGTATTGGATGTCCTAATTCTAAGTATGGACCTTGGTCTTTTCTTTTTATTACTATATGTGTTCGTGACTGCTTGAAATCTAACATTTTTGCTTTGGCCAAATGGTCTACCTTTGGCGTAATCCTCAATGTCCCTTTGGAATTTGTGTGTTTCACGTTTGACTAATTGTGACTCCAAATTCGATAGCTCCTTAGCTAAGTTTCGCAATTGGATGTTAAAAAAAACTTTGACCTTCATATAGTTTAACTTCCTCACAAAGTTTAGTAACCTCAACTATATTAGAATCTAGGATTCTTTCATAATATGTGATCAATGTATCAACAAATAACATGGATGCTTTGTGTTGGGCAGTTGCCCAAAACTGAGATAATTGGTCATCCAACTGACCTACCAAGGGCAGAGTGCGAACCCCCATTCCCCCAGGTGTTATATTTTTCTTCTTGTATGCTTTGAACAGTTTCAAATGCCACACGTTAGTTCTTGACATTTTCATACCCTTAGTCAGTGTTTGGAATTTACTACTGCATATAGATTCAGGAGAATCCTGATGCAACTTATCGTTAACATCCCCTTCTAGTTGAATCCCAATTACGGTCAAATTATCCCTATCAGCTGAAAGACCTTAAAATAATGTGTTCAAATCCATCTTTGTATGGTAAACAATAATACTAATACAATGTATTGATAACCTCCAAATATAAATAAACCCTAGTATCCAATATCTACTAGAAGTAGAACTGTATATAGAAAGTGAAACTAAATATAAAAGGTAAAACTGTATATAAAAAGTCAAACATATGTAGAGCTGGAACACTTTCTGTACCTATTAAGAAACTATTAATCTAGGTCAAGAATGAGAAATACAGTATAGATAGGATACTGCCAGGCACTGTACTCAAACTATTCAAAACAAACCATCAAGAATTATGAACACCTTAATGTGTTGTAAAACCAATAGTAGTCCTTGAGTACACCACCCGAATGTCCAATTTGTGATGAACAGATCGACATATGTCTCAATCAATTTAAGTATTGACTAACAGCTTGAAGGAAATGACGTAGCTCAGTAACCCTTGAGTAGTATGTTAAAGAACTAACATATGGCTAACACCGAAAAATCACCAATATGTCTGTATAATCCAGTCAACCTACGTCTCTACCAGTTATAAGGCAATAGCTATATAGTAAATCAATGTAAATAATAAAATCAATATTCAGCCACAAAAAATGTATCCACATTTGCTTATTATGGCCACTATTATAATGGTGAATATTACACGTGATGTTTCAGGACATATGAATAGCCCACCAGACCAGTAATGAGTATCGGTGTCAAGCAGCCGCCTAAAGAACTATATACTCACATATGTACCTTGACTATTCAAATCATATAATGGTACAAAAAATGTTGAAGCCCGAAATCAATCAGCCTAGTATTGAAGTAAGATCCAACTTGTTCATTGTCTATCAACCAGGGTTATATTATAATCATACCCCAGATAAATAGGTAATTCACCTAATATAAAAAAATCTAAGCAGAGCAATATGTTTGACTAACATCCAGATATGTGCATATCTATCATACATCAATAAATGTCATGATGTACCAATATATAAACTGCAACGTCTAATAATAATATACATGAGGTTATCAATAGTCAGATTATAACAACAGCTCCAAAAGGAAATTTAGCTAATTATAATAATAGGAGCCCAAAATGGAATACACACAGAAGGATTGATGGAGAACATTCAAAAGTAAAGTCTCCCAAAATGTTCAACCCAGTCCAAGGGATGAAAAATATTCATATCAACTTCTATATGGCATAATAAAAAAGATAATAATGAAATATAAACATAAATTACACAAATATTAAATGGATAAAACAGTCAAATACCAAGATGAAAATACCAAGCCCTCTCTCAAGATAGATTGATAGTCCAAAAGGCATCCATTCAATCAAGTTGACAAACTATGCACACTGACTGTTTTGGTTCAAAAAGAAAAAGAAAAATGTTCCGTAGTAAATGGTCATTTGCGTTGGAAGCTGTCCCACAGTTAGAAAAATTTTTTGGAGTTGTAATTGGCTCATACTGCAAACCATGAATTGAAACCAGTTCCAAAACCTATTGCTCCTTGCTGATGATGGTACCAATCATAGTAAAGTAAACACAATGTAGATAAATATAAGGCCCAAACCACGCTACAGAATTTTACCTCACTTAGGCCAAAAAGTGTGTAGTCCAAAATCAGAACATACACACTGTATTACTTCCAGAAATGAATATCATAAACAAAAGACACCCACAGGTACATTTATAATTGTGTGACTTCCATAAAGCTCCAAAAAGCAGGCAAAAAACGCCGCTGTCTCTCTCTCTCAATATATAAGCAACAAAATGGGTGTCCCACAAGGATCCATCCTTGGACCACTCCTCTTTAACACCTTCATAAACCATCTCCATACTGCCTCCTGTCAGAGTTCCGTAATCCAGTATGCCGAAGACTCAACTCCCATCTCCTCTTCTAACAACAAAGTACATCTCAGACAAATAACACAAACTGCCTTCTCCTCCATTGAGCCCTGGCTCAATAATGTACAACTATTAGTTAACCCCAACAAAACTTTCCTCTTCTTCTTTCGGCTTTTCCCGGTTAAGGGTCGCCACAGTGGATCACCTGTCCGCTCATGATGAGCAGTGGAGTTTTACAGTGTCGAGTTGCCAGCTCGGCGCCCAACCTCCCACAGAAGGCACACACTCACACCTAGGGCCAATTTAGACTGTCCAATCCACCTACAGCATGTCTTTGGGATGTGGGAGGAAACTGGAGCACCCGGAGGAAACCCACGTGACCACAAGGAGGACATGCAGACTCCGCACAGAAGGCACCCCAGCCCTCTTGCTGTGAGGTGGCAACTAACCCCAACAAAACCAAACTCCTCCTTTTTACACCAAGGCCAAGTTCAACTGACTTTAAAATATTTTTAGTCCCATATACCAAATTACTAGGAGTAGCAATAGACAACAAACTTACCTTTGACCTTCATATACATAATACTGTCAAAAAACTCATCTCAAATTAGGGATACTGTACTGGCATAAAAATTTCATGGACACAGCTACCAAAACAGCTTTATCCACAACCTACCTGCTACCCTCGCTAATATATGGTAGTCCCATTTTAATCAACCTTCAGGCTACACTAAAAATAAACTTGAATCCTGCTATAGCAAAATTACCAAATTTGCAACAGGCATGTCACATTTTACGCACCACTGTTCAGCTTTTTCTCACCCTAACTAGATAGAATTCCTCCAATATCTTAACTACACCCAACTTATAACTGCCCATAAAATTGTCTATAACCCTGAAGCCTGTCCCGCCTTAAAATCAATACTAGAAATCTATACTCCTATATGGGCGATCTGTTCTAAAGACAAACAGCTTCTAACTTTATACAAACCAAATAAGAGTGACAGACAATGTCTATACTGCTACTCAGTGACCAAACTATGGAATGCACTACCCTTCGATATTAGAGCTACTTATAACTTTAAGAAATTCAAGTTTAAACTGAAAGACTTCCTACTTAGGTCTTGTATCTGCCCCTGTTCCAAACCCAGCTGACGCCTTTCCTCCATCCTATGTTCCCCCTATATTTGTTTGTGTCTTTCGGCTTTTCCCGGTTAGGGATCGCCACAGCGGAACTCCGGTCCGCTAATGATTGGTAGTGGATTTTTACGTACAGGGTTACCAGCACTGACGCACAACCTTCAACGAAGGCATGCCCCATTCACGTATGCCTCCACACAGCAGACGCTCTAGTTGAGAATCGAATGGGACAACGTCTTACTATGAGGTGACAACGCTACTGCAGCACCACCACTGCTGACCTAAACACCAACTACCATCTACTTATCTTATCTCTCTCCTAATTCATCCACACCCTCCCATACTTTCACCCTTTCATCTTTCCTTGTAACAGTCTTTCTCGGGTCTATATTATATGCTCAGAGTTTTAAAACTTCGCCGCTCATATGATCAAAACCATATGAGTGAAGTATTAAAACATCGAGCATATAATAAAAAAATAAACAAAAACAACTCACCTGTACCAATTCCGAGATCGCACTACAGTGAAGTAAAGGGAAATATTACGACGATTTCCCTTGAAATGTTTGACCTTTCAAAAGTTTGCTAATATGATGTCAACCATATGAGACTCGAACTTTTGAAAGTTCGAGCTTCTGAAATAGACCCATCCTTCTCTACTTACCCTAATCTAGTGATGATTTCTGTACCTAGTCAAGCCTTTTTTGTTCCTGTCTCACCTATCCATGCCTCCTGTAAAATTATCCTATGTACTGTGTTTTGCTGAATTACCTATGTAAGTCTATTGCTTGTATATATATGTGTAGTCTCATCCTACTGTAGGATGTTATTTCCTGATGCTTCTGGTGAACACTGATACTGTGCTGTACCTATGCTCATTATATATATTGTAAATATGTTCTTACTGTGAAAATTCCATGTACATATATTGTACCTATACTTACTCTACGAAAGTGCTATATCATATATTTGTACTTGTATTTTTTTTAATTGTTAGCCTTTGTACAGCATGTTTCTTAACCAGCTGTTATTTAAACTCTGTAGCCTTTAATTGCTACCATGTATTACTCTTTATTCTGTAACTGTTTGGAGCTTTTCTCCCAAGGACTCCGCTGAAAACGGACAGTAGCTGTCCAGCTTGGACTATCCTGGTAAACTAATGTTACATAAATAAATAATAAATATATGATTTTGAATCTTTTATGTAAAAAACTTTAAGTATGTTAGATATGTTCACACCTTCATGTTTATCTTCCCTTGTATGAAATGCTTGCATGTGCCTTTTTCTTTCTGGGCTTATTTGCAATTTGGTCTTTCTTTTGTCATCAAGTTTTGTAAAAGATGTGTGTGTGTTTCTTTTTTCTCTGTATTGGAGCTTTTCTCCCAGGGCCTCCACTGAAAAATTGGCTTCTCACCCATTCAGACTTTCGCAATAATCAAATGTCAAATAAACATTCAGGAGGTCCCACCAGATGAGAGAGTGTCAAGCATTTAATCAAGATTCTTTTAAGATCCAAAGTGCAAGGACCTCAGACCCATCCTAGATCTCAGCAGCCTAAACATTCTCATTGAAAAACTCCCTTCAGAGTGGTCTGTCGTGCACGTGATTTCATCCTGACTGAAAGCAATCAATTGCATGTGCTCAGCAGATCTCCAGTATGCCTACCTTCACATCAAGATAAAGACATCTATGAGATTTCTACACTTCTAGCTAGGAGCCAATCACTTTCAGTTCAGAGCCTTATCCTTTGGTCTCACCATGGCCTGTCAGATGTTTACTAAGTGTGTAGCTGTAGTTGCAGCCTATCTAAGACTCCGAGGGATCTGGACATTCCCATATTTGGGTGATTTTTTTTCCTCACTACTATGACCAGAGAACCAGTCATCGAAGCCAGATAGTACATGCTACAACTGTGCCTGTCCTTGGCTATTTCCGTAAATTACAAAAAAAAAATCAAATCTTCAACCAACCCAAATTATTCTGTTTATTGGAAAAACAGAGTCACTTACAGTTTCTATCCAGGCTCTTCTGAATCATTCATCTCTGCCAGCAACACTGGTACTTGAGGTCCTTGGACTGATGGCTTCCAGAATATATGTGGTACCTTTTTGCACATTTTCACATGTTCCTCCTACCATGACTGCTCAGATTCCAGTAATCTCAAATGTCAGATCACCAGTCCATCCCAGTCATCATCACTCAGCTGTGTTAGGCTTATTTGAAGTGGTGGTTGTGATTCATGCAAGGAGATGTTTCATTATTCCCCCTCCTCCTGGAGTGACAGTCCCCATGGACACCTTCCTTGGTGTCAGGATGGCATTTCAGGGGGGAGTGGTCCAAGGAAATTGAAATAGAATGAGGCTAATCTTCACTTCAGTATCCTGGAGAATATGAGTGGGCCTGTTAGCACTGCAGAAATTTCAGGATCTTCTACCCTCAGGAGGGATGATCATTCAAACAGACAAACATGTCTGTGGTGTAGTATTTGAACAAGCAAGGTGGAACCAGATCCTGTTCCCTTTTCTGAGAGGCCACTGGGTTTGGCAATGGCAGTTGCATTATATCACTTTCTGATAGCAACACACATAGACGGGCTTAGTAGCTCCATCTTGACACATCCAAAATGGTGTCTTAGTCCTATAGTAGCTTGTCAGATGTTCATCTGCTGAGGCCATCTTTGCCGTGATCTATCTGTGTCCACAGCCAACACCAAATGCAGCAGCTGTTTCACCCTGATCTCTCCAAAGATTCAAAGAAACTTTGTCATTTAGGAAATGCAAGTGTTACCTAAACGAAATTTCGAGTGTCAGCTCTTTTACAGGAAAAGACAAACACAAAAAGACAGACATGAATAGGTATTAAAGAATAAACAGTAACTGTAGTAAAAAAGCAAATGTCTAGGTAGCTGATGCACATGCCTGTACACTATTTATATACACTGGACATCGCTGACTACTAGATTAACACATGAAAAGAAAAGTACACTATACACAGAGGTGAGATTGGGTGATATTGCATATAAGGAAATGATTGGAATTGCACTTGAATGAGAATATATTAATTTTAGTATGCAATAAATAGAATTACTGTATGGGGAAAAAAAAGAATGACTGGGTAACAATCTGTTATAGTTTTGATACATCCAGATTTATGTCTGTATTAATGAATCTTATTGCAGTTGGATAAAAACTGTTCATGAATCTGGAGGTCTTGCAGTGGATACTCTGTAACCTTTTTCCAGATGCAAGCTTAGTGACACTGGATGAGAAGTGTCACTCAGTATTTTGTGAGACCTCTTTTTACATCTCATTTCAAAGAGCTGCTGTAAGGTAGGAAGACTACTGCCCACGATCTTTTCTGCTGTTCTTATTATTCTTTGCAGCTTCTTCCTTTCAGGCTTTGTGCTATTACCAAACCATACAGTGCAGTTGCTAGTGCTAATACTCTCAGTGGCTCCTCTGTAGAAGGTATTTTGAGCATTCATAAAGAGCTTTGCTTTTCTCAGCATTCTTAGGAAGTGTAGTCACTGGTGGGCTTTTTTAATTAGCTGGCTTGTGTTTGTGCTCCAAGAAAAATCCTCTGATATATGTACCCCTCAGAAACTTCATAGTTTGGACTCTATCCACTTCTTCACCATTGCTCTCAAGGGGCAGGTGCATGGCAGAGCTCTTTCTTAAGTCAATAATAATTTATTTTGTTTTAGTGACGTTCAGGTCCAAATTGTTATTGCATCATTCAGTCAGGAAGTTGACCTCATTCCTATACCCACTCTCTTTATCACCACTTATGAGTCCCACCACTTGGTGTCATCTGCGAATTTCATGATGTGTTTGTTGCTAGCTTTCTCAGAGCAGTTATGAGTAATAATTGTGAACAGTAGAGGACTCGGCACACAACCATGGCATTGATTGTAATATTCCCTGAAGTGTTATCAATACAGTTCCTTTGTGGTCTTCCAGTTATGAAATCTAAGATCTAGTTGCACAGCCCTTTATTTATGCCAAGGTTGATTAGCTTTTCTATAAGTTGCATTGGAATCGCTGTATTGAATGTAGAGCTGAAATCTATGAACAACAGTCTGGCATAGTTGTTCTGTTCAAGATGCTCCAATGTGAGGGGAAGTGCCATCGAAATGGCATCGGCAGTTGATCTGTTTGCCCGGTAGGCAAACTGTAGTGGGTCAAAGTATTGGGGTAGTACTGTAGTCAAATACCTTTTAACCAGCCTTTCAAAGCATTTCATTACATTTGATGTTAGGGCCACTGGCCTGTAATCATTTAGGCAGATGGTTTTGGCTTTTTTGGGCAGAGGGATTATGTGGTAACTTTGAAGCATGCTGGTACTTTTTCATGGACAAGCGAGGTGTTGAAGATATCCATCAGGACTATACTAAGTTGGTCTGCACAACCTTTCAATACTATCCTCAGAATGTTATCAGGGCCAGCAGCCTTCCTAGGGTTCACTTTCCTCAGTTGGCTCCTTACATCCACAGCACTGAAATTGAGTACCGTCTCCTTTTGGTCATTGAGAAGCTTTACAGCTTCAGGTTGTTTTTCTCTTCAAACCTACCATAAAATGTGTTTAGATTATCCAGAAATTCTGTGCTATCATTGTACTGAGCTGATTTTGTCTTGTAGTCAGTTAGCTGTTGAATACCATGCACAGCCTTCTGGAGTCTTTTATATCCTTGAAGCATTCTTTTATCCACTTTCCATACTCCCTCTTGGCCTCCTTGATACCCTTTTTTAGATTAGACCTTGCCACACTTAGATCTTTCTTATCCTTTGCCCTGAAAGCAGTGTTTCTTGCCCCCAGCAACTCATACACCTTGCTGTTTGGCAATGGTTTTTGATTGGCTCCATTTTTGATGTTCGTTACAGCCTCCACACATTTGGATATATAAGCCATAGATGTCTCACTATATGTTCTCCAGATTATTCACCATGGCTGCCTCCCCAAAGACATCCCAGTTTGTGGTATCAAAGCAGTCCCTGAGGCTTTCCATGGCATCTTCATTCCAGACCCTAATTGGTTTTGCAGTGGACATATCTCTGATCAAGAGAGTTTTGTAAACTGGTATTAGTTTTATGGAGATGTGATCAGAGCCACCCAGGTTTGGTTGTTGTACAGCTCTTTATGCCCCTTTCATGTTAATGTAAGCCTTGTCCAGAGTATTTGCTCCTCTTGTGGGAAAATCGGGTTCATGTTACGTTTTTGAATTGTTTAAAATTCGAATGTCTTATGGTTGTACCCATATGATTGAACTTTTAACAATTCAAAAATGTAAAAAATAAATAAATAAAAAATAAACAACACAAAAAGCTACCTGACTGTTTTAGGCAGGGGTCAACCCCCCCCCCTGTGCCCCCCACACCCTCCGCTATTTAAAGATACCAACTCCGAGATTGCACTACAGTGCAGGAAAGGGAAATCTTCCCATTCCGCACTGTACAGAGATCTCCGTTGAAACGTTCAAACTGTTAAAACTGTTAAAAGTTCGAATATATGGTTTCGACCATGTGACGTTCAAACTTTTAACAATTCGACAACGTGATATGTACCCAGGAAAATCCACAATGTGGTAGTAATTGGGTTGCACCTCCATGAGATTTGCTTTGTTAAAGTCACCAGCTATCATAAATGCGCAGTCAGAATTCTTGCATTGCAACTCACATATAGTATTATGTAGTATATTCATTGCTTCAGTGATGTTGGCACTCGGTGGCATATGTACAGCTGCTACATAGACATTATTTAGTTCTCTGGGCACATAAAAAGGTCCGCATTTCAGTATCAGAAATTCCACATTTACAGAGCAATGTTCATTCACAATGTTAGATTTTGCACCAGCTATCATTCACAAAAATGCACACTCTGCCTCCCTTAGCTTTTCCACATAGAGCTAGGTTTCTATCAGCTCTGAACAAAGTGAAACTATCAAGGCTTACAGCACTGTCATTAATGCTGTTATTTAACCAACTCTCTGTAAAGATTAAATGGACAGGAATTTCTTACCTTGTTTGTGGTGGTGAGCTCTAGCCTGAGTCCATCTTGTTGTCTAATGAAAATACATTTGCTAACAGAATTGAGGAAAGTGCAGGCCTGTGTGGGTTTGTTTTCATTCTGTCAGCAATTCCAGCTTTGCATCCTCTTTTCCTACTTCTGTTACATCTCTTCCTTTTGGGTCTATTCTTGATTGTTCCAGAATCTTCCATTTCCTGATGTAGGTACTTTGAAGCTTGTTTGGTTAGGATGTTGAGTTCCAGCAGTTTTGTGACTGATATAGGCTCCAGATGCTCTGTAGTAAGCAGGGAATCCAGCCAAAATGACAGCACAATTGAATACTTGATTTCCAGAAGTTTATTTCCGCTGTAAGTTACTTTAACATCAATTGAATGACTGGAAAACAATTCTCTCATTTTTTTTTTGCCAGAGCTAACATAGCCATAGCCTCCCTGGGCCCTGTTTTTTTTTCTCCAGAGGTACATTCCCTAAGAGAAGCTGTAGTTGGGCAGTGGCCTAGTAGACTACCCTATGTCTTTCCATCTCTTCCCTTGATGATCAAATTCTTACAGAAAGCTGCAGCATGCAAAACCTTTGTGATCTTCATTGCTCCATGCTGGCCACAGCAAATTTGATTTTCCTTGTTTAAGGCTTTACCTGACAAAGTGCCCATGGCTTCTAGAGCTGTGTCTGGATTTTCTGTCATTCATCTGGACAGCCTCACCTGGACGTGTTAAACGTGAAATTGACCACTTTGTTTCTCCACTTCCCTTAATGGCCAAGTACCTTTCATTATCTTAAAATGTCATTCACATATTTTCTGCATCTCAGAAAGAATCTACTCACAAGAGTATACCAGAACAAACAGAAACATTTTATTTGGGCAGTTGATCAAAGCACTGACCTTTTTTCTGCTTCTATTCCAAGTTCTGATTACACTTCTATCAAAAATTCAAGAAGCATCCATATGCAACGTTCATAATGCCATTGACTCATTCCATTGCTTCTAATAAATTGTGCAAGGCTGTAAGTCATAACAAAATATTGCTTTGAGCCAGCTTCTTCGTGGAGCTAACATTCCTATCCTGGAAAACCCTGTTCTTGGTGATAGTTACTCCTGCAAGAAGAGCTTTGGAACTCTACGCTTTGCCTTCCATACCTGATCTTTCATAAAGACAGAGTATCCATCCAGACTAACAATTCCTTCATTCCCAAGGCTGGTTTGGAAAGTAATTTAAATTTTGTTTGCTTTCCAAATCATTCCAGCAAGGGCAAAGTATATCCTTCGTATTCTGGAAGTACACAGGTAATTGAGATTCTATCTTCACAGAACAAAATCATTCAGAAAGAGATAATCAACTATTCATACAATTTACTCATAACAAACTAGGAAGAAAAGTTTCTAAAGTCTCCCTGTTCAGGTGGTTAGCTAACTGCTTTATTTTGTCTATATATCCAGCAGCAAGTCATTGTCAGATATGTCTCTACTGCCTTTTCCAAAAATTTTTCTGGAGGTGAAATTTGTGCTGAAGCAACCTGATCTACATAGCACACTTTTTGCTATAAACAATATAAGCTGGATACAATATCTAGATCCAGGGCTTGCTTTGAAGCTGCAATACTTAAGGATATCCTGTCATGATGCCAACATGTTGTCAGGTAGTTTGGGATTCTGATCCATCAGTTTGATCATGCAGATTGAATGAATGGGCTACAAAAGTTATGTGCTTGTCATAAGGCTGGATCATTTCATCCCTGCTCATCTAATACAGCATCTCTCCCTCCAGCCCCTTTTCAAATTATTTCCTGAGGACCTGAAAGACCTTCCTTGTAACTGTTCTCCAATATCTCATGTTCTGCTTCAAATTATTAGTTCTCTGACATAAGGCAGCAAACATGATTTGAGGAGAGTTGCTATGCTGGGGGATTATGGGAGGGAAGAATCTTAATGGAGTTTGAGGCTGCAGCACTAGCAAGGTCAGTTCAGATTCACCAAGCAGCCTAATAACACATCAGTCATATTGGACAGACCAAGATGAAAGGATCTGGCAGTATGGTAAGTACATAACTTCTGTTTTTGCATACAATGCAGTGATTGTATGGTGTCACTCACTGCAGAATCATTACATGCTCACTAAATCCCTCTCCATATGGATTATCTGCATTGTTTTTAGCCATTATGAGGTGATCTACCCATTGAAAAATATATCTGTCTGAGTCTATTGCATCGAGTGTGGCTGCTTCCTGTGCTTGCTTCAAAAAGTGCCTGCCCCGCATCAAATGATGTCCTATAGAGGAGAAGGGTTGTCACCTGCCCATATTTTTTCTGGACTATCCATAAATCAGAGCAGTTGTCCGGTAGTCCAGAAAACACTGTACAAACTCTGGTATTCTGTTTCAGAAAAGAAACATACTATTGGAGTTTATTAAATCTGCGGCTTTACTATGCTTTTTTACAGAAAAGCATAATCGCCAGAAAGCAGGCATCAGGAATGGAATAAGAGGGCGTTCCCAATTAGCTGATGTCATGAAGACAGCCCAAAAATGGGTGGAACATGGACAGTAGAGGGGGCAGAAATTGGTGGGGTTATGTGTGATGCAAGGAGTGTGGTCTTGGTCCAGTTTTAGCCTCACTGAAAGGTGGCAACCCTGTATAGGAGGTGCCGACTTTAGTAGTTACTTGAGAATGGCATGGACTAAAAAGAGAACTCTGCAAATTAAATGGCTTGGCTTTACTTAAGAAAGAGGAACAGAGAATGTGCAAAACATGTTTTTGGTTGTTGCTAGAAGACTGACGACCTGTCCTGAAATTCTGTTTGCTTACCCATAGCCCATGAGCTGATGCAGAAGAAGGAACTGTTATGAAACAAGTAGGGAAAGAGCAGGAGGGTACAATTCTCCTCTCCATACCCCAAAAAACAATTTGTGAAACCCATTCATGTTTGCCATAAATGTATGATTTGTGTGCACATACACGCAGAACACCATACTCTGCAAGTAGGTAGGATCACTGCAAGCCCTGAAAGTTTTGATGTCTCTGAACAGTAATACAGAAGACTGTAAACTTTTTCAGTGATTTCTTTCATTATCTAAAATATCAGAAAGCTGAACTTATAGACTTGTTAAAAATAACATATTACAGAAGCAGTAGGACAAAAAAAAAAGAAAAAGAAATGGCAGCTGTAAAGTATCCTTTCAATGATATACTTCATATAGTATTGGATTTCTTGTATGTGAAGTCATAGTCTCTGTAATAATGTCAGTGGTGTGCACATTTAGCAGAAGGTGAGCTAGAAGCACCCAAAATCATTTGTTGATTCTATTCTTTTAGGACCTCCTGCAACTGCAATATGAGGGTGTGGCTGTTATGAAAATGTTCGACAAGGCCAAAGTAAATGTGAACCTCTTGATCTTCCTACTTAACAAGAAATTTTATGGGAAGTGAAGCAACCAAACGATGTGAAACCTGTGCATCAGAAGCCCATGACGTTTTATTTGTTTGTTATTTAAAATTAATATTATCTAAATGTATTTTGTTAAAGATTTATATTAATAAATCAGTTTTAAGTAATTGGGCCAAAGTAAACCTAACAATTCAGAAAAATGAACTATTGTGCCTTAATGGTATTAAATGTTTGATACTGGAATTTCAGAGGTTATAAAACATTGCCGTTTGTAGAGGTTAATGTAGTATTTCTACTTTTTAATTAAAACATTTGAGAATCTTGTGTATTTTGATTTACATAATTTATTTCAGCTTAACATTTAACAAAAATTGTCAGAAGCAGGTCATGAATTAAAAGGGCTATTTTGAAACCTACTTAATGAGTCTGTGTGAAGGAGTGATGAATATGAACAGTTCGTGGAAACGAAATTACTGTATTTGCATTTTGTATTTGGTTTGAAAGTTCATGTCATACGTGTTTTACTTAATGTTATAAATTCTCTGCATAATTATCAACTGTAAAAATAATCATTCACAAGCAAAAATGTTTCATACCTGTCTTAACTATCATTCCAAATAATTTAACAATTTATGTTAACATACAAGAATACTTTGTATAATTTTATTTTGATCAGAGCGAATGCACTACTGCCTCATGGCCAAGACATCCTTGTACTTAGCCAGATTTGCAAGGGGTTGAGCCAGCTAACAATCAACAGTACTGGACTACTTGAATCAGTGCCTTTAAAATGTATACTTAAGTACAGTACTGTTTGTCTTATTGTATAGGATTCTTTTTGTGCTATTTTACTGCAGTTCAGAATATTGTAATGTTTTTATCAGTCTACTTAAAATTATATGTTAAAATAAATATTTCTGAGTACATCTGTAATTTTGAGATCATCTTCATTTCATACATTGAAAGGTATTGCTGTAGTGCAAAGGTTTCTATAGTTGTAGGATCCATGTCTCCTACAGACAACTTTCAGAATGGAGTACACCGCAACATATTTATGAAAATTGCCGCTACAAATTTTACTGAACAATGTTTTTTGATACAGGATATCCAGCTGCACCACCTGTGACTCTCATTTGAATTGTTCCATTGGTGCAGGATCATCTGGAACAGAAAGGAGGCTTGAAAAACAGCTTTCTGTACTTGACTAGGGGGAGTGGGACTGAGTGCTGTATAGCACTACCCTTGTAGTCAACCCTGGGAAGACCAGTGTAAACCTCACAATGACAGTGGAACAAAGCAGGCCATTTTGTGAGGAGGTGAATGCAAGACTGAATGCTGTCGGTCTAAATTAAGGCTGTTGTCCATCTACAATACCAGGGTGTGAGGGGAGCAGTGAGTAGAGTAGGTAGTTACAATCTGTCCTATTACAGTGTAAAACCCAGCTTTGGCCACATAGATGTCATCCCTTGGAGAAAGAAATGGCCTTTAATGTGCATATGTCAAACACTTTGTTCAGAAGACAGTGTGGTAGAAAATAAAAAAAGATTATAGTGATGTCACCAAACCAGAAGGGACGTTAATTTGCTGTGGACTGACATGGCCCTGTGTCACATCCAGGACTGGTTTTCTGCATTGTTCCTCTTATTTGACAGAATAAGTTGTCTCTCTTTTATGATGCTGAATATGATAAAGCAGGTCTAGGAAAATAAAAGAATGAATTAATGGGATGGTTTATCCATGAAGTTGAAAGCCTATTGTGGGGTTGACAAGATCAGTAAATTTGTTTGATTTTTTTCTGTTTCCCAAAGCCTTTTTTTTTCCTGTCATTCACTTGTAGGATCTTGTAATTGCAATTGATCTCGTAATTTATGACTAATCCATAATACCTCTCTAATGTGGTCTCAGCTCGGATAGCTAATGAACATATAATCAGTGACATTTGTAATAACTGATCCTAACTTGGTATCATCTGTATATTTGGAGTCCAAATGCAGAATACCATTTTGAAAAGTGCCAAACCTAAAACAGACCCCAGTCCAATGCAGATAATGGTTTTCAGTTTTTACATTAAATTGACTTAGAAATCAGTGAGTTAATCCAGTTTAATATAAAGGTGTTAATACCACTTTTTATCATGCATTCTGTAATAAATGAGCATGGAACACTGTTAGATGCTTTAGAAATATCTAAATATAACACAACACCCATTCTGTTATTCTCAGTATTGCTAACCATAAAAAATAGGTAGGCAGATGTAGAACAATTTTTTATAAAGCCATGTTGATAGTTATCCAACACAGCATCATTCCCAAGATTATCCTTCTATAAGTTCAAATGGAATCTTTCAAAATATTTTCAGAACAGAGGAGCTAGACTGATTGGGCAGTAAGTGTAACAATACAAATGCCAGTTACGTAAATTGGACTGATGATGGCCTTTTTCAAGGAAGATGGAAACATGCATTTTTGCAAGTGTGTGTAAATGGCGGTTAGTGGAGCAACCCTATGTGAGCCTGGATGTTCAGTAACACACCACATATGTTATATAGCCCAGTGCCAATGCTGCATTTTATTTTCCTGAAGAAAGCTTCAACCGTGTTCTCAGCAATATGAGTACAAAGTAAGCCATCTGAACTATGACTGGTGTTATCTTGAGTAGTCAATGACTGCAAGATGTACATACTAACAGGACAAGTTAGGACTAGTAGGTTGGTATATGTAGCCAGGTTAGCCAAGTCTTTAGAAAAAAACATTGGCCATTTTGATAGGCTTGCTAATTAAAGTGCCAATGCTAAAAAAAAAATCCTATGTGGGATCCACAACCATGAAGAGCATTCATATAACTATAAATGTTGTTTGTAGTCAATGTTGCAATACTGAATTTTGGGTCTTCCTGCCATGCAGAATCTCATGATTAGCCCGATACACATAGTCTTTGCATCATCTCTAGCTAATAGATGTCCAAAGACTGACATCTGCAAATCAGGCTATAAGATGGGTGTCCATCAGTCCATCTTCATTTCTTGCTAGTTGTGCAATGCATGGCGCTACTCTATTTTTTCTAATGCTCACAGTTCATTGGTCGGCTCATTTTCTACAGAGTTTCCTACAGCCTGCTTTCAGATGAGTATCCCACTGGGGAAAATTTCTTCTAACTAATGTTTAAAAATCAATAACTGCTTGAAGTGTGGGAAGGAAATCCTATGTAAAAATTTCCATTCCTTTTGACTGTTTTGTTTAGGGCCTCTGCATATTTCTAATTCTCAGGATCATGCTAAATTTTTTCTAAAACCCTTAACTGTAAGCCTGAAGTCGATTCAGTCCACATCGAGTCCTTGGACCCAGCTCCTTCTGCTGCTTCTCACATCTCAGCTTTGGACAGTTCCTTACCCTGCAAATGCAAAGAGAACAAGGTGAAGCAAAAGGATTCTGCAGATGACAAGGAACCTTCTGTGTCTGTGATCAGGTCAGCCAATGACTCAGGTGAGGCACCTTTGCAGTCCTCTGTTTCGACATCTACTAGGGCCGACCCCTCTGAAGGATGCCATACCAGCAGATCAGTTGGATATGACTACCTCAGCACCGATGTTGCTTCGGTCCAAAGCCACTTAGTAGGCTTCAGCTTTCGACATTCGAGTGTTAGTTACCTAAAAC
Organism: Protopterus annectens; assembly: GCF_019279795.1. Classification (NCBI taxonomy): domain Eukaryota; kingdom Metazoa; phylum Chordata; order Ceratodontiformes; family Protopteridae; genus Protopterus; species Protopterus annectens. The sequence continues at coordinate 484,122,821 of NC_056730.1, forward strand.
CAGAGAGATGAGTAAGATTGCCCCAGCTTACAACACAACTTCAGCTGCTTCAGCCCAGGTTAAGGTACAGGACTTGCTTAAGATAGCGCAAGAATTCATGGATGTTATGAAGTCAAGGAAGCCCAACTAGCCACAGGTGTTTGCCTCTGAAGCTTATCCTGCTGAAAGGTGGAGGGATGCTTCACTTCAGAAGGATTCAGATTCCTCAGAATCTAAAGGTGAGGAAGAGTTGTGTTATGCTGAACACCACCCCTCTCACTCTTTCCCCTGACTCTGACTGAGATTATACCATCTCTTCTACATCTCCTCCTCATGGTTTCTCCTTTGAGGATACCTTGCACAAGATGGAGGCTTTTAATTGGAAGAGCAAATATTTTTTTCAGGTCCAGACTAATATAGAGAACTTCTAAGCCTGCCTTCTTATAGACCACTAGCTATTTCCCCATTTCATGTAGTTCTGGATAATGTCTTTGATGACATCTCTCTATACCCTGACTCTCTGCCACCTGCTACTAAAAAGCCAGATCATTTATTAAAAATTGCTTGACACCCACAAGCACCTGTACAACAACACTCATGCAGATATTCTTCATGTTTCACTGTTGCAGTCATTACATTTGGGTAATCTGCTGGCAGGTTGCCCTCAGTCGGCCTGAATTCCAAAGTCTTGGGTCCTGCGTCGGTTGCTGTCTTCTCTTCCATGACGTCAGGTCATCAGGGGTATAAAACATGCAGCCAATGCCATTTAGGTCATCAGGGGTATAAAACATGCAGCCAATGCCATTTTCTTTAGTCTTTCTTGCCGCGCGGTGCCCAAAGCAGAAGCATTTCGCAAGTGCCGGTCGGCCGACTACTGAAATATTCGAGTTTGAGTTTCAGAACCGAAGTCTTCACTAAAGCTAAGTACCCCATTGGGGAAACTTTTTTCTTGCTTTTTACCAATGTCAGAAAAAGTTAGTAATTGTATTACTTGAGGGAATCCAATACCTCATAAGGATATCCATTTATACTGGTATTCCTTGCCTAGGCCGTTATCACAACGTCCCTGGCTGTCGGTTTTGTGCTAGATTTAACCAACACACTATTAAGCATCGGTATATTTTTGCATCAAAGTATTTTGGAAACAGATTTCACTACCTAGAAATGTCGGATAGCAATCAGTCTATCTGAGTACATAAAAAACACAAAGAAAAGGACAGAGAAAGGCAGTCAAGATCCAAAACCGACGACGAAGCTTCTCCTAAGCCAGTCACCGGTACTCTGGTACTCAGTGAGGCATCTTCGCAGCCCCTGATACCCCCTACCTTCGAGTCGCAGGCCTCTACCGACATCCATGTGGAGTTAGGCATGCCACAAGATACTCAAGGTATTGGACCAACGGATGCATCTCCCTCGGATGGGTCTGGAGCCGCTGAGTAGGCACCGGCTTCTGAGGGTGTAGTCAGACCTCAACATTTGTACATCAAACCGACGACAGCTGCAAAGCCAAAGACAAAAGCAACTTCTAAAACTAAAAAAAACGACTCATGAGCCATGTGCACAGGCCTCCATGCCTAAAAAACAGATGATCAAAATGGTTGTAGACCTTATTACCTTGATCAGGGGTACCCATCCCCCTCCAGATAAGAGGCCTAGGCAAGACACTGATTATAAATCTTTAGATCAGGTTTCTATTTCTTTTCATTCCTCTTCTGATCAGGAATTATCTATACCTCCGTATGAGAATTCTGATGCTGAGGAGTCTATTCTATCTGCATCTCCTCCTGAGGATTATTCATTTGGAGAAACCTTGCATACTTTGAGGGACCATTTCCACTGGGAGAGTCAAGACTTCTCAGAATCAAAAAAGAGACTCAGGGATTTCCTTCTTCTCCCTCAGCACAAACCTTTTAACCATTCCCCCTGTTTTAGACATTGTGGATGATGTGTTTTCAAAGTCAAGCTTGACCCCTGACTCCTTACCTCAGCTCCCAGTAAGCCTGACAGATATTACAGGGTCCCTGACTCACATATATTTTTGTTTAGAAACCCTGCTGCTGATCCTGAAACTATTTCACAGGGTCCAAAGGGAGTTAAGGCCTTAACAGCAAAAAACCCTACCCCCTCTGACAGGGATTCAAGGGCACTGGACAGATGGGGAAAAAGGTTTATACATCTGCAACCTTGGCAATCAGGGCCTTAAACTGTCAATTTCATATGCTTAAGTACCAACAACATGTTATGGGATTGCTGAAACAGAAAATGATGTTGATTTCAGAATGGGCAGAAAATAAAGAATTGCAGGAATTATTGCATGCAGCTGAACAAGTTGGAAAGCATACTTTGCAGTGTGGTTTTGATTCTTTAGAGGTCTCCTGCAGGGCCGCAGTTACTGGATCTGTGATTAGGAGGCATGCTTGGTTAAAAGAACAAAATTTGCCTGACCATGTTAAAGCTAAATTGCTAGATGCACCTTTACAGCATGATTCTCTGTTTGGTATTAAGGCAGAAGAGGTTTTAAAGAAAATGGAAGACAAAGCTAAGTCTATGCAAACTGTTAAAGACTTCTTACAAGTGCAGCCACCCAGATTCAGTAGACACTGGCCTACTAAAAATTGGTCCTTTCCTGTGTCAGACAGAGCTCAAAGGGGCAAATCCAGATGCCCTAAGGGTTCCAGATACCAGGCGCAAGATTCTTACAGGTCAAAGCAATGGGGCGCATCCACCTCCAAATCAGGAGGAGATAAAGCGCAAACATACAGAAAGCAATCCCAATGACTTCCCTCTGCCTACACCAAGCTCTTATCTTTTGGCAGCACCCATAGGGGAAAATTAGCACTTTTTGGTCAAAATTGGCAGTTAATAACCCAGGACAAGTGGGTACTAAACATTGTATCACAGGGATACAGATTCCATTTCCACACACTGCCAATGACAAATGGTTGGCCGAATCTGCCAAAAAATCAATGGCCAGAGGCATAGAAACAGGTTATGTCCCTCATGGATATGGGGGCCATTCAAACAGTACCAGAACAGGAAAAAGGCCAAGGTTTTTACTCGACTGTTCTTGGTACCCATAAAGGACAAGGCCTGGCGGCCAATACTGGCTTTATTGATTTTGAACACATATCTGGACATTACAAAATGTTCACTTTGCAGCAGCTTCTGCCCATGCTGGGCAAGAATGCTTGGCTTGTGACTTTAGACCTAAAAGAGGCATACCTGCATGTCCCAATAAGACAGTCATGCAGAAGATACCTCATATTCAAGGCTGGCTTAATGCATTACCAATTCTCTGCACTGCCCTTTGGCTTATCTACTGCGCCCAGGGCCTTTACAAAGTGCCTGGCACCAGTAATTGCATTTTGCAGACAAAGAAGTATACAAATATATCCTTACTTGGACGACTGTCTCATTCAAGTAGAGAACAAGGACACACTTCTACGACACCTGGCATTTGTGAAAAGGCTTCTAACATGCCTAGGGTACACAATAAATGAAAATAAATCACAACTGGTACCCTCTCAAAAGATAACATTCCTGGGTGCAAGCTTGAATACAACTGCCCAGATGGCTTACCTCACGCCGGACAAACAAAGGCAACTGACTACTTACTTCAAACTGATGGCAACAAAAACCCAATCTTCTGCAAGACAAATTCTTCAGGCTTTGGGCTTCATGGCATCCTGCATCCTACTAATTCCATATGCAAGACTGCATATGAGGGAACTTCAATGGTATCTAAAACGTTTATGGAGTTAACATTCACACCGTCTGGAAACAATGATTCCTCTCATTCCCTGCCTGCAACAGGAGTTTCTGTGGTGGGCAAAGGCCTGTCACCAAAACATGGGACAGCCGTTCACTCTACCCCCTGCCAGCCAAACTTTAACAACAGACGCATCAGATTATACCTGGGGGGCCCACATGGCAGGAAGATGCATTCAGGGCATATGGGTACCAAAACAAATGCATCTACATATCAACCAGAAAGAGATGCTAGCTGTTCAAAATGCCATAACAGCCTTCATCCAGGGCAACTGCTGATAAAGACGGACAACACCACAGTCATGTGGTATATAAACAAGCAAGGGGGCACACACTCATACCCCCTTTGCAGATTAGCCATGGCACTGTGGGGACACAGCTTTGTCCTACCAAATACATCTTCAAGCTCAATTCCTGCCAGGAAAACAAAACACTCTGGCAGACGATTTAAGCAGAAACCTTATGGATCCTCACAAGTGGAAACTAAATCCACAAGTCTTAGAGAAATGGGGAAGCCCAAACATAGATCTAGTTGCCTCTCCTCAAAATTATCAATTGAAAAGACTCTGCACAAGGACTTATCACAGACAAGCATGGAAAGTGGATGCCCTGTCCTTCAGTTGGAAAAACCTATCAGTTTACGCCTTTCCTCCTCTGCCTGTTCTACCCAAGGTCCTCCTAAAAGTCAGACAAGAGAAGCCAAAGATGATATTAATTGCCCCGGACTGGCTCCGCCAATACTGGTACCTCATCCTAAGGAACTTGTCTCAATACCCAGCTTGGACTTTGCCTCAAATACCACAACTACTGCCCCAGCAAAACAATCAGATCCTGCACAATCAACTACAGACCCTGAACCTGGCAGCATGGCTAATCCTGTAATCATACAAATGACATCTCTCAGTAAAGCTGTGATGGATGTCGTTTTGGAAGCCAGAAGGCCTAGTACTAGAAAATCTTATGCTGACAAATGGAAGAGATTCTGTGCTTGGAATCAAGCACAAGGAACTGATACAGCAGAACCACATATTCCTCAGATACTACAATACTTAACTGAGATGCTTGACAAAGGCCTGTCTTTCTCATCAATCAAGATCCATGCCTCTGCCATTTCGTCTCATTACAATACAGAGCCACCAATCTTTTCTCATCCTTTACTAAAGCAGTATCTTGGGAGCCAAAAATTTAAGGCCCCCTAGAAGATCACCATTACCTGCATGGGACCTCAATTATGTGTTGGAAAAGCTCACCCTACCTCCATTTGAACCGGCTGCTACCACTGATATAAAGTTCTTATCATGGAAGACAGTTCTGCTATTAGCAATTACTTCAGCAAGAAGAGTTTCAGAGCTACAGTCCCTCATGGCTGTAGAGCCTTTTATAATATTTTACACAGACAGGGTGTCTCTGAGGACAAATCCTACTTTTATGCCTAAGGTGGTTTCCAGTGTGGCTCTTAACCAAAAAATTCATCTGCCAGCTTTTTGTCCAAATCCGCAGAACAAAGGGGAGAGAATTCTGCATTCCTTGGACGTACACAGACAGCTAAGATTCTACTTGAGCAGGACTAAAGCTCTAAGAAAAACTGAGCAATTACTAGTGTCATATGCTGCAGGATCAGAAGGAAAGGCTATTTCAAAGCAGACAATTTCAAAGTGGATAAGCCACTGCATCCATTTCTGCTACTTACACCATGGTAAACCTGTGCCCAAGGGCATTAGGTCTCATTCCACCAGAGCTGCAGCTACTTCACTAGCCTTTCTCAGAGGAGTACCAACCGAAGACATTCTAGAGGCTGCTACTTGGAGTTCTGTTCACACTTTTACAAAGCATTACCATTTTCCTCTCTACTCTAAGTCCAGGGCAGGCTTTGCCACTGCAGTGCTGCAGGGCCTTATAGCTGCACCTAATGCTATTTAGCTCCAGCCTCCCAACCATAGCTTTGGGATTCTACCCAAATGTAATGAATGCAGCAGTGAAACACGAAGAACATGGTACAGTTGTGTACACTTACCATAAATGTAGATGTTCGAGTGTATTCACTGTTGTAGTCCAGGTTATCCTCCCGCCATCCCCCTGTCATTCTACAGTTTATCTTTCCTTCTCTGTTTTCTACAACCTATGTGGTGTAGTTGCTTGTAGATGAAGGTAAAGTTTATATTGATGCATGTATATATATATATATATATATATATATATATATATATATATATATATAATATAATATTGCTACCTTTTTGGGGGCACCTGACATCGGGAGCAAGAAAAACTAAAGAAAATGGCATCGGCTGCATGTTTTATTCCCCTGATGACCTGCCGTCATGGAAGAGAAGACAGCAACCGACACAGGACCCAAGACTTTGGAATTCAGGCCGACTGAGGGCAACCTGCCAGCAGATTACCCAAATGTAATGACTGCAACAGTGTGAATACACTCGAACATCTACATTTATGGTAAGTGTACACAACTGTACTATCCCTCCATAGTGTCTACTGAACCCAACAATGGAGTCCCTAAGGATGCAGCTAGACACACACTGCCAAATGACATAGAAAGTAAATTTAGATTTTAGCAAAAAAAAAAACATTTTCAAAGCTTTTATCTTGCAGTCTATAACCATAAAACAGAGCTTCCAGTTTCTTAGTTTTTGTATTATCTTTTGTTTAGTCTCTTCTCAAATATGCTTACCTGCAATGTCTGAATCCTTTTTAATCCATCCTCCTAAGTACTTCATTTTATCATGTCCTCATAAAGAGGGATATTGCTGAACCGATTTGTGTGTGGGTATATAGTTTTACAGCTATTGCCCTTGTTTTATCTTCATTAATTTTGAATCCCCCTAAAAACTTGAAACTGTCATGAATGTTCCACAACACTGAAATGTCCTTTTCTGGTTTTATCAGGTACAAAATAATATCATCTGCAAATAAAGCCAACTTTTCTTGATTACCATACAGTTATATCCCTGAAGTTCTGAGTGCCTTTTTTCTTTGCCAATGGTTCTAAATATAATCCAAATAACAAAGGGGAAAAGAGGACACCCCTGTCTGGTTCCTCTGTTCAAAAAGAACTTATCAGAGAAGGAACCCCCTACTTCAATTTTCACCTTCAATCCTTCATATAGACTCCTAATCCACTTTATAATTTTATCAGGGAATGCAAATTCTTCTATTTGCCCTTCTCAGAATATTCAAAAACAAGGGAGGAGTATCCATCTTCATTAAAGACGAATACACCTCTAGACTGGTTAAACAGTACGAGTCCCTAGAGTTCCTCCAAGTCCAGCTAACTGTAAGAAAGACCTCCCCTCCATATTGTAAGCTATAGGTCTGCCACCATGAACCACAAAAACCGCACAGCCTACCTGGACCTACTTGAGTCTCTATTGGCATTCTCAGTACAGCTAAATACCCTGGTCATGGGTGACTATCCTTCCATTGATTGTGTAACATATATGAGGACAAACACACTCACCCAGAGGTTCTTGGACTTTAACACAAATGCTCTGGAGCAGATAGTCAGCCTCCCCACAAGGGGTTCTAAAATCCTTGACATAGTGCTCACCTACACAGGGAATCACTGCACCACCCCATGTGTGGGGCCCTCCCTGGTAAACTCTGATCATAAATCAGTCTCATTTGAAGTAATGATCACAACTGACCCACCCTCAAGAGTAAAGAGGTTAAAACATTTCTCCAAAGCAAACTATAGCCTACTTGAGTGATGACATCAAGATCTTCAAGAAAAAATAAGCCACCCCGGTGGGCATCCAGCATAAAAAGGTTATACAATAAGAGAAAGAGACTGTTGTCAAAAAAACAACAAAGAATGGTCTCAGCAAAGGAATCACTCCCTCCAAAACATAAACAAGCAGATTAGACATCTTGTAAAGTCCTCTAAAGCTAACTATGAAACTAAATTATCATCCCTAGCTAAGGAAAATCACAAAGCATTCTTTAGCTATGTCCAAAATCTAAAAGGGAAGGCCCGACTTTGTGTCAAACTAACTGTGGATGGTAACACTAATAATGGACCTGAGGGCATCACCAACCTGTTAGCAAACAGGTTTGGTGAAAACTTCACCCATGTCCCCACCAATCATACCCCATAACATACTTATCACCAGTCCTCTGCCTATTATTCCCAGAAAGTAGGTCATAGCCACTCTATCCAAGGCCAAAAACACAGCCTGTATGGGACCAGACAACATCCTGGGCTGCTTATTAAATGGTCTAAAATAGGAGTTAGTGGAGCCACTGAGCACACTCTTTAGTCTCGGTCTAAGCATTGTTTTTTTTCCAGCTGAGTGGAAAACGGCAACTATAATCCCCTTGCAAAAAGGGGGGTCCCTCAACCGACCTTGGGAACTATAGACCAATAAGCCTAACTAGCCTTATCAGCAAGGCTATGGAGAACAATAATCATGGACCTTATCAACAAGAATATAGGTGACCTTCAAACTCTTGACCTGGCCCAGTTTGGCTTCCTTAAGAGCAGATCTTGCCTGCTAATCCTGGTGGGCAACTTTGAGAATGTCACCAAGACCCTGAATGAAGGCAAAACAGTTCACACTGCCTATCTCAACTTACCCAAGGCCTTTGACACAATCCCTCACTCGGGCATCATTGAGAAACTCGGCCAGCTGGGGGTTAACCCTTACATCACTAGAATGGGTTGCTAACTGGCTCACAAACAGAACACATTTATTTATTTAACATTTGTTTACCAAGAAAGTCCAACTTGGAATGAAGCCAATTTTCAGTGGAGGCCAGGGGAGAAATCCTCCAGATTCATGTCTTTGTAACATGGGAGAAAACCAGAGCACCCGGAGGAAACCCACAGAAGCAGGAAGGACATGCAGACTCCGCACAGAAGACACCCCAGCTGAGAATTGACCCGGAGAACCTCTTGCTGTGAGGCAACAACACAACCGCTGCACCACTGTGCTGTCCGATATATCACATACACATACATGCATCACATACAGTCAAAATTGCTGATGCCAACTCTATTAGCAGACCTGTTACCAGTGATGTTCCACAGGGATCTGTGCTAGGCCCCTAACTGTTTTGTATCTATTTTTCAGAAGTCCAGGCAAAAATAGATGGCCTATGGCTTACCAAGTTTGCTGGTGATTGCAAACTGGATGCAATCATCGAATCCCCCAAAGATGGCAACATACTACAAAATGAACTTACACAGACAAGCCATTGTTGTCAAATCCTGGACTTAAATGCAAAAAAAATACATTATCATCCCAGTCAGCAAATGAGAAACCCCTGCTAATTACAACATTAATAATATCCAGTGGTGAGAGATTTAGGAAAACAAGTTGATAGCCTTAATTTTGATAATCAGGTGTCCACAGGAGTAAGGGAGGCCATCTATGTTGCACACCTCATAAGCAAGGGTATAGCTTCCAAAGCTAAGGAGGTTATAACTCTGCTGTACTTGGTTCTCATCAGACCAATAATAGAGTACAATGATCCCTTTTGTATGTATCTCACCAGACACCTGCAGCAAGTAGAGAGACCTCAGAGGTTTCTCACCAGGAAAATTCAGGGCCTACAACACATGACCTACACAGAAAGACAGACTCAGGATCATATAGACTGCTTAGAATCTACTTGTGCCTGGCCTACAAAGCAGTCAGACCCTGCCTTGATGAAGCTACTGCACATCCGCAAATACAGTGGGACAAGATTCACTCGCTCTTGGGATCTTGGCCTAGACTGTGATATTAACGGACTTGGCTGGAGAGAGAGAGAGAGAGATGTCTCCTAGAGGTTGCCACTCTGGAACAAATTCCAAATTCATGTAAAACAGAGGTCCTCATTAGCCCTAGTTAAGTATATCCTGGACAATTAGATGGAAAACTGTACATTTACACCAGGGGTTTCACCTATTGTCTCTCGTAGACATGAGCAGCCTTAGATTCGTGTGCAAACATAGACTATATATCTTGGCCCATAAAGGAACAAGGATATAAGATGGCTAGGCTTATAGAGGCCTTAGGGCCAATAGCCTAGTAAATTCCTATGATAATCATGGTTTAGAATTGAAATGTGCTTATATGAAGCTAGATTTGGTAGGTCTCTACCATCTTTAGGTATTACAGCCACCACTGCTTTCTTCCAGGATGTTGGTGCTTCTCCTTTTAAAATGCTATTAAACAGAACTTTCCAGATTTTTATAGGACTACAAGATCATAGGAGGTTACTAGGCTAACAGTCCTAGGGCCATTACAAGCCTAGCCATGTTCAACCCTTGTTCCCTATAAGGCCTAGAGACATGGTCACTGGTTACAAGTCAATCTAAATTAGCTCCAACTGCCCCTATCCAATAGGGACATGGGTGAATTTGTGGTTTCCCATCCAGTCGTTCCAAGTTGCACTTAAATAGGAGCTCTGTTTAACTTGAATCAGAAGTTTGTTCCAGAGGAGAGGTAACCTTTGTGAGACATATCTGTCTTTCCAGCCAAGTCCTGTTGATGTCAAAGGCTAGGTTAAGGTCCCCAGAGCGAGTGAATTGTGTACCATTTGACTTATGAATGTGCAGCATAGCCATTAAAGCAGAATCAGAGGTTGCTCTGTATGCAAGGCACAAGTTGCCTCTTGAGTAGTCTATACAATACAGAGTATAGTGGCAGTGATTTCAGCATATGACGTGCTGAAGATCCTGAATTTTCTTTCATGAGAAACCTTTGAGGTCTCTCTAGCTGCTGTGTAGATGCCTGGTAAATTACATAACAAAGGGAACATTGTACTCTGTTATTGGCCTGATGAGGGAAGAGTACAGGGGAGTTATAACCTCTCTTGTTTTGGAAGTTATGCCCTTACTTATGAGGTGAGCAACGTAGAAGGCCTTCTTGACCACTGTGAAGACATGGTGATCAAAACCAAGGTTGCTGCCAGCCTGTGTACCCAAATCACTTGCCACTGATTTAGAGTCTAGTGCGTTATTAATATGGTAATCCACAGGGACATTGCCCTTGCTGAAGGGTATGATGCATTTTTTTGTGCTGAGTTTAAGTCCATAATTTTGGCACCAGTCTTTGGTTTGAGTAAGCCCTTCGTGTAGAATGTTGACATCATTTGGGGACTCCATGGCTGCACCCAATTTGCAGTCATCAGTAAATTTTGTCAGCCACAGACCTTTTGTTTTTGCCTGTACGTCTGAGAAGTAGATTCCAAACAATAGGGGCCCCAGCACCTATCCCTGTGGAAAGCCACTGATAACAGGTCTGCTGGTAGAGGTGGAATCCCGTATTTTGACTGTATGTGTTCTGTTGGTAAGCCAGTTTGCAGCCCAACTGGTAGTATATGGGTTGATCCCCAGCTGAGTGAGTTTTTCAATGATGCCTGAGTGGGGGATTGTGTGAATGGCCTTGGCTAATTCTAGGTAGGCCATATGCACAGATTTGCCCTAATCCAGGGCTCTGATGACTTTCTTGAAGAAGTCCACCAAGTTCAACAGGCACCAGACATGGTCAGGTCAAGTGTTTGAAGGCTTCCTATATATTTGCTGATAAGGTCCATGATGATTCCAGGGCTGGTGGATGCACTCCCTTTGTGCAAGGGGGTGATGGTAGCTATTTTCCATTCTGCAGGGAAAAAGCCAGTGGTTAGGCTGTGGTTAGAGTGGGAGTACTCAGTGATGTACTAACTCCTGTTTTAAACCATTTAGAACACAGCCTGGGATATTATCAGGTCCCATAGAGGCTGTGTTTTTGGCCATGGAGAGAGAGGTTAAGACCTGCTCTTTAGAGATACTAGGTGGAGAACAGGTGTTGGGAATGTTCTGGGGGTATATGTGCCGGGGATGGGAGGGAGAAGTTTTCACTGAATCTGTCCACTAGTAGGTTGGTTATTTCTACAGACAAGTTCAGTGCAAATCTGGGCTTTTCCTTTAAGGTTTCAGATATAGCTAAATAACGCTTTACGATTATCCTTGGCTAGGAATGCAAACTTAGATTTGTAGTTAGTTAGAGAATTTTACAAGATGCCTTATATGCTTGTTTAAACTGAGAAGGGTGTGCTTCTGATTCCGAGACCATTCCTTCATGTTCTTACACAGTAATTTCTTCCTCTTGTTTTATGGCCTGTTTATGGCAGAGGCAGGCTTGCTCTTACTACAGGATATTGCTTTGGTTCTATCAGGTATGTTTGAGTCAATACAATTATATAGATGTTTATATAAAGCATTGTTGTATATCCTAGTATAGCTGTCTTTGCCGTCTGTGGGAACAGGAGCTTTGAAGCTGTTAATGGCATCATCAAGAGACTGTAGTTGGCTTTGGAAAATTTTTTTAGCCTAATTTCTTCTGGGGGATTCTGATGTAATCATTACTTTGAACGAGACTGATTTATGATCATACTTCACCAGGGAGGGCCATACACTTGTGGGTGGTACAGCAATCTCCCATGTTGGTGAGTACCAGATCAAGAATATTTGGGCCCCTTGTGGGGGTGCCAACTATCTGTTCCAAGACACTGGAGTTAAGGAAGTCCAAGATCCTTTGGGCGAGCATGTTAGTACACGTATAATTTATGCAATCAATGGATGGGTAGTTAAAGTCACCCATAACCAGAGTGTTTGGCCGTATTTTGAGCGACTCAAGTAGATCCAAGTAGGCAGTGTGAATATCATGATTCAGGGAGGGAGACCTGTAACAGGTGTTAACTTGAAGGGGATTTTTCCTACAGTTATTTGCACTTGGACTAACTCTAGGGCATTGTTCTGTTTAACCAATCTAGAGGTGTATTTATCTTTGATGAAAATTGATAATCCTCCTCCTTTGTTCTCACGCATTCATTCTGTGTTCTGGAAGTGTGGAAAGCATTATAACCTGGCATGGCTGGGGTGCTCCACAGCCTTAAACCAGGTCTCTGTGACTGCACAGATTTCTGCATCTTCCAAAGTGAGGAATGCTTCCGGTGAGTGCAGTTTCAGATTTAGATTCGTAGCATTTAGCAGCATAACCCTGACATTGTTTTTCAGGGATATTTTTACATCAGGAAGTTCTGAAGAAGTTCCTTGATTAGGAAGAAAGACCTCAACCTTGAATAAACCTGTTTTGTACTTCGTGGTGGTCATTCTGGTGTTCTGTACTTCATGGTGGTTAATCTGTCCTTCACTGGTAGTTGGATTACTTGGTTTCATATTTGGATTTGTGGTAACAGCAATCTTTCTAAATTCATGCATATTGTCAAAGTAGTCACTTATTTTCTCTTTAGCACTCAGCAACTGGACCTTTGCTTGTTCTTTGAGATTCTCCTTGTTCAACAATATTTTAACCTTTATCAGTTCCTCTAAATACAACTTATTACTACTTAACCAAATTTTTCATTTATTTCCAACCTATTTTTAAAATTCACTTTCATTTTATCCTAATCCTAGCTGTATTTTCTAAAGACATTTCTATATTCCCTAATAACTCTTGAATAATTTTCACTAGACCTTCCTTAAATTCCTGTTCAATAGACATGGGGAAGTGCCAGTGTCTCATTTTTATTTCATTACCCTGCATTTTTATTTTAGTTATATTATTGGAATGTGATCTGACTGTGCTGAGTCTGCATGTCCTCCCTGTGGTCGCGTAGGTTTCCTCCGGGTGCTCTGATTTTCTCCTGCATCCCAAAGACATGCTGTAGGTGGATTGGATACTCTAAATTGGCCCTAGGCATGAGTGTATGCACGTGTGTGCCTTCTGTGGAAGGTTGGGGGCCGGGCTGGCAACTCGACACCATAAAAAACTCCAATGCCAATCATGAGCGGACAGGTGATCTGCTGTGGCACCCCATAACCGGGAAAAAGCTGAAAGAAGAATTGGAATGTAATCTGAAATAGTTATTGGATGCATATCAGAACTTTCAATTAAATGTCGTTCTCAAACCTCTACTTAAGCTCCCCACAACCCTACTATACACCTTTTCAATCCCGCCACATACAGCTATGTTCTCCACTATTTGTGTATACTTATTAAACTCTACAATCAATACTGTTGGACGTAACTGTTTTTGTAAATATGTAAATATATTTTTTTAGTCTGTAAAAATATTGATATGTATATATTGTGCTTGCATTTCTGCTTTGTCTCTCTAACATTCTTGTATAACTGATTTTGACCATATTTTTGACTCAAATGTTTGATTCTTTGTAAACTGTGTTTTTTTTGGAGCTTTTCTCCTCGAGTCTCCACTGAAAATGGGCCACAAGCCCAGCTGGACCAACTTGGTTAACAAATGTCAATAAATAAATAAAATAAATGCACATGTTTCCATGAAATATAATTTCTGTCTAGCCTAGCCCATTTTTTCTGCCTTGGAGAACATGTAAATTCTCGACAAACTCCTGCTACTGAATTGACACCTTCCATACTAAATATTTTCATAAATATGTTAAAAAAAATCTGCCGTTTTTTGTTATTTTCCCATCTATGCCCTAGCTACATCCTCACTCTTGCAAATGAAATACATTCCTCAACTTTAAGTAATATTCTTTGTTTGAAAGTTGATTATTTCTCCCAGAATTTTCTTATGCTCCATTGTAGCAGTTTTAGGTGGAATACATGCCAGCACAATCCTCCCTTGCCAGTTGCCCCTTACTACTACAAGTCTGGCATTATAATCTTTTTTTCCCTCTTTTATGACTACTGGAGCTCCTCACGCAATTAATACAAGTACTTTCCTTTGTCCCAGATGTTCCACTGAATAACATCCTGAAATTATTTTTTTTTTATCAAAATCAATACTCATTTCATTCCAAATGTATCTCCTGTAGCATAGCTATATACACTCTGCATTTTCAATACAGTTCAGTACTTTTTTTTTTTTATATATATCTGTGAGACCATTCACATTTAAAGATAATATGGAAAGTGTTCTCATTATGATAAGAAACTGCTATTCCCACCTGTTATGTATAACAGCTTTTTAAATGTGTATTTTAGCTTTTGTGTTACATGCATGCATTGTTTGGCAGGTTGAGCCTTTATAAATCTGTTTCTTGTCATATCCATATAAACCTATGTCACATCTTAACAAGACTTCTTGTTTTAATAAAAACCCTAAAAAAAAACCTATAATGTATTAACTTAATACAAACACACAAAACTGTGCATCTCTTCAAATAATACATTTTAACCCTCCTAACAGAAACAATTGTCCCAGATTGTCAGCTACACTCACAGGCTTCAATTGATCTACAGTGAAGGTAATATGCTAAGATGCATGGTACAGCCCATGCTTCTACTTACACTAACTGCTGTCTGTTTTTGTCTTATCTTTATTCCTCTGTCAGATGTAGAAAACAGCTTGAATACTTTAAAGAAATCATCTCCCAGCCATTTAAAGAGAAGTAGTCTGCTTTTATTTCCCTTATCAGCTTGTCTCTGTAGAAACATGAAAACCACTTACACAGTTACCTTCAGCAACAAGCTTCTCATGCTACACTCTGAACATTTATTTGCTAGAGGAAAACTTTTAATTACTTTGTGTTCTTTTATTTATTTGCTTCCCCTTAAAGTTATTAGATCAAGCCAAGAGCCTTAATCCCATCATTCTCCTATGCAAAATTAAGAAAAAGCATGTTAGTTTTACTTGTATCATGCTCTTTGTCCAGGCTGTCTTCTCCTTTTACATTGCAGTGCCTACATAAACCTGAACAAGAAGAACAAAAAAAAAAAAAAAGGAAAAATGGACACCTGTTTGCTTTAGTTATCTCTATTACACACAAAAATAACTGAAAAAGCTTTACTTTATAACATGCAGTATATGCCATGTTTTACAAAATTTCTGTTAAGAACAAAACTGTTTTACTTACCGTTACCTGTTTCCTTCCTCATCCCCTCTTAATCTTCTTTTAAACAAGATATGAAGTAGGGCATATGCTTTGGAGTCCTATACAAATTTAACAAAGTAAAAAAAAGTCCAATATTTCCAGTTTTTCTTGTTCTGCCATATTATACAAATGTAACTGATGCTTTGTAATCCCACATTTATTATTTAATTTCTGAGTTGCTGATTTTCTTCCTGTTGATCTCCATCTCCCAAATCCAGTCATTAGTTAATTTCCAGTCTACTCCTGGTTCTTCTAGTCAACTCCTGTACTATTATCTTTCTCTCAACCATTTTCCTTTGGAACATTGGAAAATATTTCACTGGCATAGTCTGAGATTTATTATCAGAAGAATAAAAAGTAGAATCCTCTTCTGTTTGATAGCTTGCTTTTTGTTGAACAAACTTGTATTTTCTTCTTAGCATGTTCTGCATCAAAAATTACTTTGACCCTCCATGAAAGAGTACTCTAAAGATAGTGGGATGCAGTGACTTGAATCTCACACTTCTCAACATTTCCTAATTTCTGGAACAAATTTACTCATCTTCTGCCTGGTGTACAATGAGTAATCCTTCTCCACAAACACTCTACTGTCTTCGCCTTTCAGTACTTTGTCCTTCTGCCACATTCTGCTGGTAGAATTGCATCTTTACTATAAGAGGTCTTGGCTGCTTTCTCATGGCCAGGTTTTGAGCATATACACAATGTGCCTTTTGTTTAACTACTCCTGCTGTGGAATACCAGTCCAGTTGCTTATTTCTGCTTTCATAAACATGATACAGTCTGTTGCTTCCAGTTTCTCTGATACAGCTGAAAATCTCAGGATCTGATGTCATTTTTATTTGTTCTTCAATGTATGGGCCTTGGATCCAAATCAGACACTTTCCCTTGATTCTAGGATCCAACTCTCAAGCTCCTCCCCTTACCTATAATGCTCCTGAGTACTGCATTACCTCAGATAATTTGCTGCTATAAGAATTCAGTCAGAATTGCATTCTCTTGAGCTCTATATCTTGAATTTATTGGGAATAGTGAGTAACAACTTCAGAGTTTAACTTTCTTTCTAGATTATAAATATTATAGTATTCCCACCAGGTTAATTTATCTTTGTTACCATTCTTTGGTGTTCTTATTACCATTGCTGTTTTTTTTTTTCATTTCTTTCCTTTACCTTCTCAGTAAGGTATTATTAGTGTTACCATTGTTGATATACCTTTTTCATTAATATATATATATATATATATATATATATATATATATATATATATATATATATATATCTTGTTTATAACTTTGTTTCTCTTTGCCCTTTGCAGTTGGGCTTAGTTCTCAACTATGGCTGACAAGCCTACTGGATTTAAAAAGTGCAGTTCCTGTGGGCACAAGATTCCTAACTGATGCCCACAAGGAGTTCATCTACTGCTTAGGGCCTTACCACCTTGAGATCTCTTGTACTATTTGTGCTGGCTTTAATGCCAGAGACATTAGTGATCATCAAAATAAGCTAGTGCTTAAGGGCCTTTTACCTTCTTCTGCCATTTCTACACCAGAGGCTCAACCCCCATCTCAGAAATCTAAGTCTGTGGAGCCCAGGGAGCATAGAAAGTCCTTTCCTGTCAGATCTTCCAAGTTTGCTCCAACATCAGAGCCACCAGCTAAAATTTCCAGACACTGTAATCATAAACCTTTTGATCTGAAGTCTGTAACTCCTAAGTCTCTTTGGCCCTGAATCCCTGCTTCTCTCCAGAGCCAGTGTCCCCTAGGCCGAGATCTTTTCTACTGGAGACTCCAAGAAAGTCTTCTTGACCTCCTTCCACTTCCTCTTCAATCAGGTCCTCCTGAATTCTTTCTAAAGCAGAAGTAGATAAGATGATGAGAAAATTCCTCAGAACACAGATCCAGATGGGGTCTTACTAGGTGTGGCTCACTTCAGATCCATGAGCCTTAAACCTCCCCTGCATACAGTCATAACTCCATTTCTGATCTGACCCACTGTTTTGGAGCCCTCAGATCTGAGATCTCCAAGAATCGAACCATCAGATCTGAAGATGCTTTAATCTTCAACTCTGATGACTTCCCCGATCTGTTCAGCTTCAAATCCTCAAGTCTCGGAGCCGAAGTATGTGTCAGATCTGAGGGAATGACTTTGACTCCTGAAGCTTTTGGAGCCATCGTTTCCCCTTGGGGCCTTGGAGTTGGACAGCTCAGCTCTGACTCCTCCTTTGAAGTGGAGGGTAAGGGAGGCTGTTGGTTTGTGTGATCTAAGATTCTCAGCTCTGGTCAGATTGGCCTCAGCTTCTCCTGATCCCACTGCCTTCTTGGTGATGGAGAGGGTATTCTTATCCTCTGTCTGTCTTTTCATCTTATGCCACAGGGACAGCCTCCTTTGGAGACATTTTAGAAATCCTACACCAAAAAGGTGGTTGGTTTTCCCAAACCCCTTCTCAAGAGGAATGATTGTTTCTAGAAGCTTTTGGGTGTGGCCCATGTACATCTTGGGTCCCCCCCCCCATGGATGAGCTTATAGATATTGTCTCTCACTGGGCATGGAAGGAACTGGACACTGTAGAACTAATCCTTAGGTATGCAGACAAGATTCTTGGAGCACCTACAAGACAGACAGTATTGGAGTAATGGAATTCCCGTGGATGCCATGGTTGTTGCTGCAGCCATTAAAAAGGAGCTGGCTAAGCAGAGCTTCTCTGTCCATCTCCCTAATACAGAATCTAGGGAATTAAACAGATATGGGAAGCAAGTTTATGCATCAGTGACCTTTGCTTTACGGTCACTAACTACCTGGCTCATTTCATTAGGTTACAGAGGGACTTGATTAAGGAACTCTATAACTCTACCCCTGGGTCCATGTAGGTGGAGGAAGAGAACATTTTTTCTTCATGACTGGCCACCCTACACTCTATTCAATAATGACAACAATTAGTGTAGACTAAGTGTACACCATTCTGAGTGAACAGACAACATAGACATAACTCGCACCTTCTTCCTCCTAATTTTAGTTTTCCTACTAATATTCTTGTAGCTTTAAATATTGGCAGGGATTCATAAAGGTTACCAGAAAGTGTAGACTACATGTACACTTGGTGTAATCTTTCTGAGTGACTAGAAATCAGAAAAAGTGTGTTAAGAATGTTCTTAAATACATATTGTGTACACTTAGTGTAGGCTTTATGAAATCTGACCTTATAACTAATATGTCCATGAGATTAATCTCATACAGCTGAAGGTTCCTCATGGGCCACAGGTACAGCCATGGACATTAGGAGACATGCCTGGATGTGATTGTGTAACTTTGCAGAGCCCTTTAAAGCATCATTCATGAATGCTCCCTTTGTTGGATCTTTGCTTGGGCCCACTTTTAAAGAGACACTTTCCTTCAGTGAGCAAGATGGAAAGACATTTGTCTGCAGTGGGAATCTGCTTCTCTACCATGCAGAGACCTTTTTTTTTAGAAATCAACTTGGTGGTAAGAAGATGTGGTTCCAGAAACCTCAAGGACCTTTTCAAGAATCACATGGAGATTTTTCTTCTAGAGGCAGAGGGGAAATAACAATGAGAGACACTGCCCACACAGCAGAGGTAGTCCACAAAATCAAAGGTTCTGAGATTCCTTATCAGACTGACCCTTTCAGCATTCTGGAAAAGTTGCCTGAATGCTTTCCCTCTGGTGACAGTTGGGGAGCATTTGTTCTTACACCCAAAAACCTAGACAGCCATCATAAAAGACATATGGGTGCAAAGAATCATATCCAAAGGACATTTCATTCCCTTAATGGAAAGAAAACATATCCCTGGTGTTCCACCCAATCAATGGGAGTCAGCAACTTGGGAAATTCAAAAGCTGCTAGAAAAAAAGGCATCCAAGAGATCTCACCAGAACAGAGAGTACCCAGATTTTACTCAAAGTTATTTTTAGTGCCAAAGAAAATGGGGGATGTGAGACCTCTCCTGTATCTCAGTTATCTGAACCCATTTGTAAAGAACTCCAAATTCCAGATGGTCACAATATAGTCCATGCTGCCTCTTTTACGGAAGGACAACTGGATGTGCTCTGTAGATTTTCAGGATGCATACTATCACATAAAAATGAACAGATGCTGTTAAAGATATCTGCACTTCTGGCTGTGAAACAGCCATTATCAGTTCAGAGCCCTGCCCTTTGGTCTCACTACAGCCCTCCAGGGTGTTCAGCAAATGCATGGCAATGGTAGAAGCTCATCTAAGACTGCATGGATTCAGTGTGTTTCCTTATTTAGATGACTGGCTCCTTACCACATCAACCAGGCATCTCTTAGAAAAAGCCTCGGTTTACTTACTCCAATTATCCCAGTCTTTAGGAATAACTATCAATCTCTCAAAGTCTCCTCTTCAAACAGTTCAAGTCTTGGAGTTTATAGGGGCTTGTCTAGAGACAGTCAATCATCTCAGTCTCTTACCACAAAACAGAATCCTCACTTTGAGATTGCATGTCAGACAGGTTCTCCTTTACTCCTCTCCCCCAGCAAAACTGATTCTCAAAGCCTAGGGTTGATGACTGCTGCAATTACTTTGATACCTACTGCTCGTCTTCATATGAGAATCCTCCAGTGGACTCTGGCAGTATAATGGTCCTTTCTTTGACAGCCTTTGCAACATCCTATAGAACTATCTCGACATTACAAGGACTCCCTTCTGTAGTAGATTTAGTCCAATGAGGCTTGCTCTTACTAGAGGATATTGCTTTGGTTCTATCAGGTATGTTTGAGTCAATACAATTATATAGATGTTTATACAAAGCATTGTTGTATATCCTAGTATAGCTGTCTTTGCCGTCTGTGGGAACAGGAGCTTTGAAGCTGTTAATGGCATCATTAAGAGACTGTAGTTATCTTTGGAAAATTTTTTTAGCCTAATTTCTTCTGGGGGATTCTGATGTAATCATTACTTTGAACGAGACTGATTTATGATCATACTTCACCAGGGAGGGCCATACACTTGTGGGTGGTACAGCAATCTCCCATGTTGGTGAGTACCAGATCAAGAATATTTGGGCCCCTTGTGGGGGTGCCAACTATCTGTTCCAAGACACTGGAGTTAAGGAAGTCCAAGATCCTTTGGGCGAGCATGTTAGTACACGTATAATTTATGCAATCAATGGATGGGTAGTTAAAGTCACCCATAACCAGAGTGTTTGGCCGTATTTTGAGCGACTCAAGTAGATCCAAGTAGGCAGTGTGGATATCATGATTCAGGGAGGGAGACCTGTAACAGGTGTTAACTTGAAGGGGATTTTTCCTACAGTTATTTGCACTTGGACTAACTCTAGGGCATTGTTCTGTTTAACCAATCTAGAGGTGTATTTATCTTTGATGAAAATTGATAATCCTCCTCCTTTGTTCTCACGCATTCATTCTGTGTTCTGGAAGTGTGGAAAGCATTATAACCTGGCATGGCTGGGGTGCTCCACAGCCTTAAACCAGGTCTCTGTGACTGCACAGATTTCTGCATCTTCCAAAGTGAGGAATGCTTCCGGTGAGTGCAGTTTCAGATTTAGATTCGTAGCATTTAGCAGCATAACCCTGACATTGTTTTTCAGGGATATTTTTACATCAGGAAGTTCTGAAGAAGTTCCTTGATTAGGGAAGAAAGACCTCAACCTTGAATAAACCTGTTTTGTACTTCGTGGTGGTCATTCTGGTGTTCTGTACTTCATGGTGGTTAATCTGTCCTTCACTGGTAGTTGGATTACTTGGTTTCATATTTGGATTTGTGGTAACAGCAATCTTTCTAAATTCATGCATATTGTCAAAGTAGTCACTTATTTTCTCTTTAGCACTCAGCAACTGGACCTTTGCTTGTTCTTTGAGATTCTCCTTGTTCAACAATATTTTAACCTTTATCAGTTCCTCTAAATACAACTTATTACTACTTAACCAAATTTTTCATTTATTTCCAACCTATTTTTAAAATTCACTTTCATTTTATCCTAATCCTAGCTGTATTTTCTAAAGACATTTCTATATTCCCTAATAACTCTTGAATAATTTTCACTAGACCTTCCTTAAATTCCTGTTCAATAGACATGGGGAAGTGCCAGTGTCTCATTTTTATTTCATTACCCTGCATTTTTATTTTAGTTATATTATTGGAATGTGATCTGACTGTGCTGAGTCTGCATGTCCTCCCTGTGGTCGCGTAGGTTTCCTCCGGGTGCTCTGATTTCCTACTGCATCCCAAAGACATGCTGTAGGTGGATTGGATACTCTAAATTGGCCCTAGGCATGAGTGTATGCACGTGTGTGCCTTCTGTGGAAGGTTGGGGGCCGGGCTGGCAACTCGACACCATAAAAAACTCCAATGCCAATCATGAGCGGACAGGTGATCTGCTGTGGCACCCCATAACCGGGAAAAAGCTGAAAGAAGAATTGGAATGTAATCTGAAATAGTTATTGGATGCATATCAGAACTTTCAATTAAATGTCGTTCTCAAACCTCTACTTAAGCTCCCCACAACCCTACTATACACCTTTTCAATCCCGCCACATACAGCTATGTTCACTATTTGTGTATACTTATTAAACTCTACAATCAATACTGTTGGACGTAACTGTTTTTGTAAATATGTAAATATATTTTTTTAGTCTGTAAAAATATTGATATGTATATATTGTGCTTGCATTTCTGCTTTGTCTCTCTAACATTCTTGTATAACTGATTTTGACCATATTTTTGACTCAAATGTTTGATTCTTTGTAAACTGTGTTTTTTTTTAAGCTTTTCTCCTCGAATCTCCACTGAAAATGGGCCACAAGCCCAGCTGGACCAACTTGGTTAACAAATGTCAATAAATAAATAAAATAAATGCACATGTTTCTATGAAATATAATTTCTGTCTAGCCTAGCCCATTTTTTCTGCCTTGGAGAACATGTAAATTCTCGACAAACTCCTGCTACTGAATTGACACCTTCCATACTAAATATTTTCATAAATATGTTAAAAAAAATCTGCCGTTTTTTGTTATTTTCCCATCTATGCCCTAGCTACATCCTCACTTTTGCAAATGAAATACATTCCTCAACTTTAAGTAATATTCTTTGTTTGAAAGTTGATTATTTCTCCCAGAATTTTCTTATGCTCCATTGTAGCAGTTTTAGGTGGAATACATGCCAGCACAATCCTCCCTTGCCAGTTGCCCCTTACTACTACAAGTCTGGCATTATAATCTTTTTTTCCCTCTTTTATGACTACTGGAGCTCCTCACGCAATTAATACAAGTACTTTCCTTTGTCCCAGATGTTCCACTGAATAACATCCTGAAATTATTTTTTTTTATCAAAATCAATACTCATTTCATTCCAAATGTATCTCCTGTAGCATAGCTATATACACTCTGCATTTTCAATACAGTTCAGTACTCTTTTTTTTTTTTTTTTTTTTTTTTTTTTTATATATATCTGTGAGACCATCCACATTTAAAGATAATATGGAAAGTGTTCTCATTATGATAAGAAACTGCTATTCCCACCTGTTATGTATAACAGCTTTTTAAATGTGTATTTTAGCTTTTGTGTTACATGCATGCATTGTTTGGCAGGTTGAGCCTTTATAAATCTGTTTCTTGTCATATCCATATAAACCTATGTCACATCTTAACAAGACTTCTTGTTTTAATAAAAACCCTAAAAAAAACCCTATAATGTATTAATACAAACACACAAAACTGTGCATCTCTTCAAATAATACATTTTAACCCTCCTAACAGAAACAATTGTCCCAGATTGTCAGCTACACTCACAGGCTTCAATTGATCTACAGTGAAGGTAATATGCTAAGATGCATGGTACAGCCCGTGCTTCTACTTACACTAACTGCTGTCTGTTTTTGTCTTATCTTTATTCCTCTGTCAGATGTAGAAAACAGCTTGAATACTTTAAAGAAATCATCTCCCAGCCATTTAAAGAGAAGTAGTCTGCTTTTATTTCCCTTATCAGCTTGTCTCTGTAGAAACATGAAAACCACTTACACAGTTACCTTCAGCAACAAGCTTCTCATGCTACACTCTGAACATTTATTTGCTAGAGGAAAACTTTTAATTACTTTGTGTTCTTTTATTTATTTGCTTCCCCTTAAAAGTTATTAGATCAAGCCAAGAGCCTTAATCCCATCATTCTCCTATGCAAAATTAAGAAAAAGCATGTTAGTTTTACTTGTATCATGCTCTTTGTCCAGGCTGTCTTCTCCTTTTACATTGCAGTGCCTACATAAACCTGAACAAGAAGAACAAAAAAAAAAAAAAAAGGAAAAATGGACACCTGTTTGCTTTAGTTATCTCTATTACACACAAAAATAACTGAAAAAGCTTTACTTTATAACATGCAGTATATGCCATGTTTTACAAAATTTCTGTTAAGAACAAAAACTGTTTTACTTACCGTTACCTGTTTCCTTCCTCATCCCCTCTTAATCTTCTTTTAAACAAGATATGAAGTAGGGCATATGCTTTGGAGTCCTATACAAATTTAACAAAGTAAAAAAAAGTCCAATATTTCCAGTTTTTCTTGTTCTGCCATATTATACAAATGTAACTGATGCTTTGTAATCCCACATTTATTATTTAATTTCTGAGTTGCTGATTTTCTTTCTGTTGATCTCCATCTCCCAAATCCAGTCATTAGTTCATTTCCAGTCTACTCCTGGTTCTTCTAGTCAACTCCTGTACTATTATCTTTCTCTCAACCATTTTCCTTTGGAACATTGGAAAATATTTCACTGGCATAGTCTGAGATTTATTATCAGAAGAATAAAAAGTAGAATCCTCTTCTGTTTGATAGCTTGCTTTTTGTTGAACAAACTTGTATTTTCTTCTTAGCATGTTCTGCATCAAAAATTACTTTGACCCTCCATGAAAGAGTACTCTAAAGATAGTGGGATGCAGTGACTTGAATCTCACACTTCTCAACATTTCCTAATTTCTGGAACAAATTTACTCATCTTCTGCCTGGTGTACAATGAGTAATCCTTCTCCACAAACACTCTACTGTCTTCGCCTTTCAGTACTTTGTCCTTCTGCCACATTCTGCTGGTAGAATTGCATCTTTACTATAAGAGGTCTTGGCTGCTTTCTCATGGCCAGGTTTTGAGCATATACACAATGTGCCTTTTGTTTAACTACTCCTGCTGTGGAATACCAGTCCAGTTGCTTATTTCTGCTTTCATAAACATGATACAGTCTGTTGCTTCCAGTTTCTCTGATACAGCTGAAAATCTCAGGATCTGATGTCATTTTTATTTGTTCTTCAATGTATGGGCCTTGGATCCAAATCAGACACTTTCCCTTGATTCTAGGATCCAACTCTCAAGCTCCTCCCCTTACCTATAATGCTCCTGAGTACTGCATTACCTCAGATAATTTGCTGCTATAAGAATTCAGTCAGAATTGCATTCTCTTGAGCTCTATATCTTGAATTTATTGGGAATAGTGAGTAAGAACTTCAGAGTTTAACTTTCTTTCTAGATTATAAATTTTATAGTATTCCCACCAGGTTAATTTATCTTTGTTACCATTCTTTGGTGTTCTTATTACCATTGCTGTTTTTTTTTTTTTCATTTCTTTCCTTTACCTTCTCAGTAAGGTATTATTAGTGTTACCATTGTTGATATACCTTTTTCATTAATATATATATATATATATATATATATATATATATATCTTGTTTATAACTTTGTTTCTCTTTGCCCTTTGCAGTTGGGCTTAGTTCTCAACTATGGCTGACAAGCCTACTGGATTTAAAAAGTGCAGTTCCTGTGGGCACAAGATTCCTAACTGATGCCCACAAGGAGTGCGTCTACTGCTTAGGTCCTTACCACCTTGAGATCTCTTGTACTATTTGTGCTGGCTTTAATGCCAGAGACATTAGTGATCATCAAAATAAGCTAGTGCTTAAGGGCCTTTTACCTTCTTCTGCCATTTCTACACCAGAGGCTCAACCCCCATCTCAGAAATCTAAGTCTGTGGAGCCCAGGGAGCATAGAAAGTCCTTTCCTGTCAGATCTTCCAAGTTTGCTCCAACATCAGAGCCACCAGCTAAAATTTCCAGACACTGTGATCATAAACCTTTGGATCTGAAGTCTGTAACTCCTAAGTCTCTTTGGCCCTGAATCCCTGCTTCTCTCCAGAGCCAGTGTCCCCTAGGCCGAGATCTTTTCTACTGGAGACTCCAAGAAAGTCTTCTTGACCTCCTTCCACTTCCTCTTCAATCAGGTCCTCCTGAATTCTTTCTAAAGCAGAAGTAGATAAGATGATGAGAAAATTCCTCAGAACACAGATCCAGATGGGGTCTTACTAGGCGTGGCTCACTTCAGATCCATGAGCCTTAAACCTCCCCTGCATACAGTCATAACTCCATTTCTGATCTGACCCACTGTTTTGGAGCCCTCAGATCTGAGATCTCCAAGAATTGAACCATCAGATCTGAAGATGCTTTAATCTTCAACTCTGATGACTTCCCCGATCTGTTCAGCTTCAAATCCTCAAGTCTCGGAGCCGAAGTATGTGTCAGATCTGAGGGAATGACTTTGACTCCTGAAGCTTTTGGAGCCATTGTTTCCCCTTGGGGCCTTGGAGTTGGACAGCTCAGCTCTGACTCCTCCTTTGAAGTGGAGGGTAAGGGAGGCTGTTGGTTTGTGTGATCTAAGATTCTCAGCTCTGGTCAGATTGGCCTCAGCTTCTCCTGATCCCACTGCCTTCTTGGTGATGGAGAGGGTATTCTTTTCCTCTGTCTGTCTTTTCATCCTATGCCACAGGGACAGCCTCCTTTGGAGACATTTTAGAAATCCTACACCAAAAAGGTGGTTGGTTTTCCCAAACCCCTTCTCAAGAGGAATGATTGTTTCTAGAAGCTTTTGGGTGTGGCCCATGTACATCTTGGGTCCCCCCCCCCATGGATGAGCTTATAGATATTGTCTCTCACTGGGCATGGAAGGAACTGGACACTGTAGAACTAATCCTTAGGTATGCAGACAAGATTCTTGGAGCACCTACAAGACAGACAGTATTGGAGTAATGGAATTCCCGTGGATGCCATGGTTGTTGCTGCAGCCATTAAAAAGGAGCTGGCTAAGCAGAGCTTCTCTGTCCATCTCCCTAATACAGAATCTAGGGAATTGAACAGATATGGGAAGCAAGTTTATGCATCAGTGACCTTTGCTTTACGGTCACTAACTACCTGGCACATTTCATTAGGTTACAGAGGGACTTGATTAAGGAACTCTATAACTCTACCCCTGGGTCCATGTAGGTGGAGGAAGAGAACATTTTTTCTTCATGACTGGCCACCCTACACTCTATTCAATAATGACTACAATTAGTGTAGACTAAGTGTACACCGTTCTGAGTGAACAGACAACATAGACATAACTCGCACCTTCTTCCTCCTAGTTTTAGTTTTCCTACTAATATTCTTGTAGCTTTAAATATTGGCAGGGATTCATAAAGGTTACCAGAAAGTGTAGACTACATGTACACTTGGTGTAATCTTTCTGAGTGACTAGAAATCAGAAAAAGTGTGTTAAGAATGTTATTAAATACATATTGTGTACACTTAGTGTAGGCTTTATGAAATCTGACCTTATATCTAATATGTCCATGAGATTAATCTCATACAGCTGAAGGTTCCTCATGGGCCACAGGTACAGCCATGGACATTAGGAGACATGCCTGGATGTGATTGTGTAACTTTGCAGAGCCCTTTAAAGCATCATTCATGAATGCTCCCTTTGATGGATCTTCTTTGCTTGGGCCCACTTTTAAAGAGACACTTTCCTTCAGTGAGCAAGATGGAAAGACATTTGTCTGCAGTGGGAATCTGCTTCTCTACCATGCAGAGACCTTTTTTTTTAGAAATCAACTTGGTGGTAAGAAGATGTGGTTCCAGAAACCTCAAGGACCTTTTCAAGAATCACATGGAGATTTTTCTTCTAGAAGCAGAGGGGAAATAACAATGAGAGACACTGCCCACACAGCAGAGGTAGTCCACAAAATCAAAGGTTCTGAGATTCCTTATCAGACTGACCCTTTCAGCATTTTGGAAAAGTTGCCTGAATGCTTTCCCTCTGGTGACAGTTGGGGAGCATTTGTTCTTACACCCAAAAACCTAGACAGCCATCATAAAAGACATATGGGTGCAAAGAATCATATCCAGAGGACATTTCATTCCCTTAATGGAAAGAAAACATATCCCTGGTGTTCCACCCAATCAATGGGAGTCAGCAACTTGGGAAATTCAAAAGCTGCTAGAAAAAAAGTCATCCAAGAGATCCCACCAGAACAGAGAGTACCCAGATTTTACTCAAAGTTATTTTTAGTGCCAAAGAAAATGGGGGATGTGAGACCTCTCCTGTATCTCAGTTATCTGAACCCATTTGTAAAGAACTCCAAATTCCAGATGGTCACAATATAGTCCATGCTGCCTCTTTTACGGAAGGACAACTGGATGTGCTCTGTAGATTTTCAGGATGCATACTATCACATAAAAATGAACAGATGCTGTTAAAGATATCTGCACTTCTGGCTGTGAAACAGCCATTATCAGTTCAGAGCCCTGCCCTTTGGTCTCACTACAGCCCTCCAGGGTGTTCAGCAAATGCATGGCAATGGTAGAAGCTCATCTAAGACTGCATGGATTCAGTGTGTTTCCTTATTTAGATGACTGGCTCCTTACCACATCAACCAGGCATCTCCTAGAAAAAGCCAGGGATTACTTACTCCAATTATCCCAGTCTTTAGGAATAACTATCAATCTCTCAAAGTCTCCTCTTCAAACAGTTCAAGTCTTGGAGTTTATAGGGGCTTGTCTAGAGACAGTCAATCATCTCAGTCTCTTACCACAAAACAGAATCCTCACTTTGAGATTGCATGTCAGACAGGTTCTCCTTTACTCCTCTCCCCCAGCAAAACTGATTCTCAAAGCCTAGGGTTGATGACTGCTGCAATTACTTTGATACCTACTGCTCGTCTTCATATGAGAATCCTCCAGTGGACTCTGGCAGTATAATGGTCCTTTCTTTAACAGCCTTTGCAACATCCTATAGAACTATCTCGACATTACAAGGACTCCCTTCTGTAGTAGATTTAGTCCAATGAGATTTGTCAAGGATGTCCCTTTGTCACTCTTCCTCCAAACACCCCACTGACGACAGGCACCTTCCAATTGGGGTGGGATGGGGTGCATTTCTTCCAACAGACTTGACCAATAGCCACAGAAACACTCCTGGAGTAAGGTACCTCCAAAACGAAAATAGTATCCAAGGAGAAAAAATAAGAAGGTACTCCACGACTATCAAAGAAAACCAGTCCACTGATGTGATATAAAAAACAAAACTTTTATTTGGTAAGCGCTTTCACGTCTGAGGAAGCGTCTGTGGAGACGTGAAAGCGCTTACCAAATAAAAGTTTTGTTTTTTATATCACATCAGTGGACTGGTTTGCTTCGATAGTAGTGGAGTACCTTCTTATTTTTTCTCCTCTTCCGACAGACTGTTCAAGGCATGTGGTCCCAAGAGGAGACTAATTTGCATATAAATATCTTGGAGATGAGCATGGTCCTTTTAACATTGCAGGCCTTTCAGAACTCTCTTCCTGTAGCATTGCTAACCAAATGGACAACATGTCCGTAATTTGGTACATCAGCAAATAAGAGGGAACCAGATCTTATCCCCTTTGCCAAGAAGCAATGAGAGTTTGGCAGTGGGCCATCTCTTCCAACCACTTCCTTGTAGAGATGCACATACTGGGAATATCCACCATTCTAGTAGACAAGCTCAGCAGATCTATTCTGAAGCCTCACAAATGGTCTGTCAGTCAGGGGCAAACATGGTCTTACAGAAATGGTGTCAACCTTGCTACAATCTATTCGCCCCTCACCTCAACAAAAAGTGCAGCAGGTGCGTTGCCCTAATTCCTTCACAGGGACAGTCACTGAGAGGTGCTCTAGTCCACATTTGGCCATCCAGTCTTCTTTATGCTTATCCTCCCCTCCCCCTAATTCCCAAATTCCTTCAGAAAGCATTCCGATTGAAGAGCAAGGTAATCCTCATTGCCCTCTTTTGAACTTGGCAAATTTGGTTCCCCTTCCTATGGTCTCATCTAGTATGTCTTGCTTGGGCATCGATCCCCAGTCCAGATCTTCTGTCACATCCATCAGGGATGACTCATCTGAACATTGCAGGTGTCAGGCTGACCACATGGTTTCTCTAATTTCAATGCTGGCTAGACATAACAGGCTTAACTCTCCTGTATGCCAAATTTTATTCTCATCTCAGAAGTCCTCTATAAGAAAGATTTATAAAAGTAAATGGAAAACATTTCCTTTTTGGGCAGAGAGTCAGATCCTGTCACTGCTCCAGTTGCTGTTGTTTTATATTTTTCAAGGTAGGGTGAGTTTCTTAACCATCAAATTTCAGCTGGCAGCCATCTCTAACTTTCATATTGGAGATTATGCTTTCCCTTAGCTTCATCCAAGTGATGTAAGGCATTTCTTAAAGGTACCTTTTTGCTTAGACCTCTGATTAAGAAACCTACTTCACCTTGGGATCTTACTGTTGTATTACAAAGTTTAGTACAATCACAGAGTTACCTTACACACTGATCATTCCTTTTTACCCAAAGTTGCCTCAGAAACAAACATCAGTCAAGTCAAAAATGTGAGTGTTTTCTTCCCTAAGTTTGAGAATACATGCTTCACCTTTTAGATGAACATATGCAACTTTGTTTCTATCTTCATAGAATGAAAGATTTTAGAAAAACTGACCAATTGTTTCATTTATGAAGAACAATTTGGGAAGACCACTATCAAAAAACTACATTAGCCAAATGGATAACAGATTGTATTTCCCATTTAGTCTTCCAGAGATTTAACCTTGCCAAGACCACCAAAAGCGCATTCAAGTAGGTCAGTGGCTATGTCAGCTGCTTTTTGGGCAAGAGCTTCCATTGATGATGTTTGTGGAACTGCCACTTGGTCCATTGCTCATACCTCTATTGCTCATTACAAGTTGGATATCATCCATCTCCAGAAACAGGGCTGCATTTGGTTTTGCAGTTTTCCAGAACATCCTTCCATGAGGACTGCCCAAGGTTACTGTAGCTGGGGACTCTGCCCCATACATTGAGAAACAAATGAAAATAACAACATCAAATATAAAAGTAATGTACTCACCATAACTATGCATCTTTGTTGTCCATTTTCATTCTTCCTCTTCAACACCCCCCACCCATATCTTTGGGAGTGACCTGATGAAGTTTTTCGTTATGAGCCACAGTTCTTGTTTGAGCCCCTATTCTGTTGCTACATCAATTTTTCAACAGTACCATGACAAAGTTTTACATTTATAAAATACTATAGTAGCAACAAACTTGATCTGAGGTATTGCAGTCCTCAGAGGCATTATGGGTAAAGGGCGGATGTCGAGAGTCAGCTCCTAAAATCTGGAGAAAGTGACTAAGTCAGATACGAAGGTCGGATCTCAGAACCATATGTTCAGGAAGAATGAAAATGGACAAAACAGATGTATAGTTATGGTGAGTACATAACTTTTTATTTTATATACGTCTGCTAATTCACCATTTTTTGAAAATCTCTTCTTCAGCAGTCTCATATTCGTGCAGCCCTTTCTTCATTTCGATCTCTGATTTTTACAGTTTTACCAGCTCATCTGAATATCCGTTTAAAGTTTCTTCCATTTTATTTTAATCAGCTCAGCACATTTGACTTATTATTTCCTGTAGATTACGGAAAGTCATGGCTTGTGCCAAAGCTGGAATTGGAACTGTTTTTTTGCTGAACAGCTGCAGGATTCTTTAAAGCTAGTGTTTTTTCTTCACATTTTCATATTGATTTTCTTTCAGGTTCTCTAGGTTCTTTTTTGCTGGCATCCAGGCAGTGCACTTACCAACCAGTAACTGACGTTTTCCTAAAAAGACAAATTCACTGGCATTCCCTTCTGAGTACTATTTTCACACTAGGAGAGCTAAAATGAATCTGATACTCAGTGTGCAGCCATCTTGGAAGTCCATCTTGCAGAAAAAGTTTTTGAGAAATTGGGCAAAAAAAAGTTTTTGCGAAATTGGACAAAAAAGGGAAAACAAGCCAAAACTGTGAAAGAATGTTCTCCCCTACACCAAATATAACAAGAGTTACCCTTTTAAACCTTGACATCTGCCTCTTATGCAAGAAAAAGGGAGGCCTTTCTGGCTAAAAGACCGAGACAGGATGGTAGGCAGCACCTGAGAGCTTGGGGGATCCAAGGACCATATCCTTCCCATAGAGCAACTGTGACTGTGCACAGCATCCATCCTGTCCTCCCATCCCCAAATCCACTCCATCCCCACCCTTGCCAACAAGGAGACTTCCTTACTTCCTACAGCAGTGGAAACTCATCAATGAGGACTAGTGGGTCCTAAATATCATAGAAAAAGGTTATTCCATTCACTTACAGGGGAGACACCCTTCATTGGTGTTCTTCCTCCCATCTTACTAGAACTTCTGAAATAAGGGTCCATTCAACCAATCAGTGTAGGAAAGAAGGGCACAGGGATTTATTCAAGGATCTTTCTAGTCCCAAAAAAGGAAGGTATGTGGAGATCGATCTTAGATTTGTCAAAATGATCAAGTTTCTGTACATTTCCAAATGCAGAATATTAACCCTTCGAAAATTGCTAATTATAATCATTCAAGGAGCCTAGATTGATACCATAGACCTGAAGGATGCCTGCCTTCATACTCCTCTTTCACAGAAGCACAGAGGATATCTTTGGTTTGTGACAGAATGGTTGCAGTATCAGTTTTGTGCTTTACCATTTGGCTTATACACTGCTCCTAAAGTTTTCACTAAATATCTAACTCCAGTTATTGCCCATTGCAGAACCTTAGGGCTGCATATTTACCCATCCCTGGGTGACTACCTCAACCAGGAAAAATCCATTCTTGAACTTCAATCAGCCCTGCTTGAAGAAGGGAGGCCTCAGTCTCAACCTCCACAAATCCCAGCTTCAGCCTCAGACAAGAATTCTCTTTTTCGGTGCACTGATATATTCAGTAAAACAAAAGGCCAACTTATAATGCAGACAGTCTCTGCAAGGGAATACCTAAGGACCTTGGGATGTGTGGCATCCTGCATCTTAATGATCCCACTTGCAAAGCTACACATGAGAAAGCACCAATGGTTCTTAAAAAGCTCTTGGGAAAAGCATTATCATCCCCTAGGAATCATAGTGCTGCTTCTCCACTGCCTAAAAAAAGTATCTACTTTGGTGGAAAGACTCCATCCTGCAAAAATCCAGAGGTAAACTTCTCTCTACTAGAGACAGACAAAACCATCCCATCATACAGTTTTTAAGTAGTCTGGGGTGAACACTTAGGAGTTGAAGGAGTAGGGCATTTGGATCCCAGAGTAAAGGAAACTGCATATAAACCAGAAAGTGTTGATGACAGTGTTTCTAGCTATGAAAACTTTTCAAAGCAATCTGAACCCAGGAACACTGCAGATTTGGGCAGACAACATCACAGTTATGTGGTACATAAAACAGGTTGGGGGGGTTCATTCATACCTTCTGTGCTGTCTGACAGTAAGGATTTGGCTCTTGGCACAAGAATTGTAACTGACATATATAACATCCTACATCCCAGGCCAGAACAACATCATAGCAGACTTTCTGAGCAGGGACCTACTTGACCCAAATGAATGGATGCTGAAGAGAGACATTTTTCTGGACTTATTTGCTTCTCAGAACAGACAACTGCAAATGTTCTACTCCAGAAGTCAACAGAAGGGGACATGGAAGATGAATAACATATTTTTCAAATGGACAGATCTTTTTCTGGATGCCTATCCTCCTTTACCATTGATTAACAGGGCACTGATAAAAGTGAGGTCAGACAGGTCATACCCCCTTCTGGTCAAGGCAGCACTGGTTCGCTCTTCTCCCAACTCAGCCAAGGAAGATACTATATTCCATTAGTGATAGATCTACTCACCCAGCTAAAGGGGCCTGTCATTTATCCACACCTGAACACACAAACTAACAAGCATGGAGGATTTGGAGGATTGTTTTTTTAACTCCAGAAAATGCACACTACTCTACTGAAGTGTTATATAGCCTGAGAGAAGCAAAAAAAACAACTATCAGAAAATTATACTTATCCAAATGGAAAAAGTTTTTATCTTGGTGTCTGGCCAAAGGTTTTACTCCTCCTCATGCAGATATTAATCTAGTGTTGGAATACCTTTTGAGATTATATGACTAAGGCCTTTTTTATTCCAGTATTAAGGTACATGACTCTGCTATCTCTGCCCTGCTTCCTTTGTTTCCCTTATGTTTTTTGCCACCACCTGAAACAGCTCCTACTAAACGTTTTACACCTAAGACCTCCCAAGAAATACCTGCCTCGTCTTGGGACTTTGAACTATGAATTAGAGAAACATATCCTGCCACCTTTTGAGCCAGTTTCTGCTACGTGGAAGACCACCCTTATAGCTATCACCTCAGCCAGGCAGGTCTCAGAACTACAAGCCTTGATGTGCAAGGAACCTTTCATTGTTTTTCACAGAGACAGAGTTACCCTCAGAACAAAAAACCCTTTTATGCCCAAGGTATTATCAGAACTCTCCTTGAATCAAGCTCTCCACCTACCAATGTTCTTTCCTAACTTGCAAAATAAAGCTGGTCAAGTCCTATATTCCCTGGATATGCACTGTCAGATCGGGTATTAGATAACCAGAACAAAGTTCCCAAATAGAGCATAACAACTGCTAGCCTTTGCAAAAGGGAACAAAGGTAGATTCATCTCCAAACCGACTATTTCAAAATGGATATATCCAATTGTATTTCTGTTACATTCATCATGGAAAGCCATTACCAGCTTATGGTCATGGCTGACAACACAAGACCCAGGCAGCTACCACTGCCTTCCCTAATGGGTGTCCCTACTCAGGCCATTTTTGAGTTCTAGGCCAGGCTTTGCCACTGCTATCCTGCAGAACTTGCTGTCCTAGGGGCCACCAGACAACCTACCTCCCAATCTGTAGCTTTTGGAGTCCTCCCAAGTATCAGTACTGTAACATTGACTACAAATAATATAATACACTTATGTTACACTTACTATAATTGTAGATGTTGAATAGATCAGTGCTGCAGTACAAATTCCCACTCTCCTACCCCTTTATCTGCTGGCCTCTTCCCCATATCTGTTTTTTTTTTTTGGCCAGGTATCCTTTATCCTTCATCACCATCGTCCCCTCCTTCTAATCTACCTTTATCTTTTCAAAACTGTGATAACTGGAAGGGTCATGTTGTACTCAGGCATCAAACTGCCTATCACAACCTAGGAAGACCTGAAGATTGTTCTGACAGATACCACACACATATTCTGGCATCCAGACATCAGTCCTTGGACTTGAATCAGCTAGGAATTATGTAAAGACTTGGAAGTGGGCTACTTGTGAACTTCTGTATGGGAGGAAGTCCCAAGAATCAGTACTGAAATAATGACCTACTCGACCATCTCCAGTTATAGTAAGTGTAACACAACTGTACTTTATATGACCAAGGTTTTCTTCATAACTTTCCTTACATTCATGAATGACTGATCTCAGTTTTCTATAGGCTAGACTGAAGCTAGGTTTGGTGTCCCTAGTTCTATATTTTTTGTATAGTTTTGTTTCTTTAGCAAGTTGCTGATATGCTTATTCCATCAAACAGGCAAGAGCACACAAGGACTGAAACTTATTGTATAGCTACTCAATACGGAGGTACATTGCAATTCAAAATGTTCCTAGAAATGTAATGGATCAAAATTACAATTTTTTTACAAAGAATCTAAATTAAATTCAGATTTTTAAATGGTTTATAACTAGGGATCCAAAGCTACAATGAACAATCAGTGATTCTGTCCCAGTTAGAGATAGAGCTTCAAAACTGAAAACCGATATGGTAAGAATTATTCAGCAGACATATGGGTATGATCTCTGAAATGCACCTGAAGATAATGTTTTGGTCCTGTTGATTACTAAATGAATGTGTTAAAATACAATTAGTAGAGACAAATTGTTCAAGGAAAGCATATACAAAAATTCCCCCTCAATGAATGAACAATCAGTACCAACCCTCCAGTATATGTGTGGATAATTAAGGTCAACTAATAAAATGATGTTGCTTTTGCTTTCAAAAATACTACCTAAATCTTGAAAAAAAATATTTGCTGTTGCAAATTAAGTTTGGGACTGCTGTAGCAGCAATTAATTTTATGGATTGACTAGTGTTCAGCAGTTGTGGTGCAACCTCCTTGTTCTTGTTGCAAGTGTCTAACGTGGCCAAAACTGAATCGTGTACAAAAATAAAAATGACAGTCCCTGAAGTGTTTATTTTTAGACACTGAAACTGTTGAAATCTGAGAATATTAATGTTGTTAATCTGCCAGGCTCAGGTAATAAACTACTGCCATTACTGGATCCTATGCTGGTCAGTGTTCTGCAGCCCATTTATGCTGTCGTTATTTGTGTAAGTCGCCTGGATTAGGAGTGTTCATAATAGTAATCATTCAGCTATGCTGTGTGTACTGGTCATTTTAATGTGTATTAGCTTGTGCTCTGGTGCTTTTTTAGAACATACATTATTCAGAATAATTTGCATATAACCTTTCAAGGCTGTATACTGTGTATCCCCTGCAACCCTTACTGCTTTGTCACCTGTTGCTGGACACCCCATAACACCAATGAAGACCTCCCAACAACTTGTGCTAAATGATGCTTTGAAGGACATTTGTAAAGAAGAATCTACAGCATTCTAATAGCATGATGTGGAAATTTACCATAAGAAAAGTTTATTTGATAATCATGTGGGTGGAATGATCCATTGACCATTTTTAGCCATGACCCAGGCATAAGGTGTGAATATGGACAAAGTACTTTGTACTTTAAGTTCTCATATACTACTCAATTTACATTAACATTTACATGTGCATGTGCATGCTCGGTAATAAGTGAAGTACCCAATATTAACATCCTGAGAAATATACACCTTCAAAGCAAGTACAGACATTCAGATAATGAGCATGAATATTATAGTAGTTAGAATTTTAGTAAGATATACTGCTTATATAAGACTATGATACAATCTTGCTTCTGCTTTCTAGAGCTATATGACCCCATTGGAGGGATTACCCTCAATTATATACATATTTGCACAGATTTTTCAGATATTGAGTTACTCAGAAGGCAAACACATGGCACTGCTGTCAGTACATTTATCTATTCCATGTTTCAGTTGTAAGTATGAATACAGTAAGCAGTACTAACTTTACAGTATACATGACATGGTCACAAACATGGTCACAAACCAAACATGGCAGTAGTAATGTAAATAATTGAGCCCACAATTTGTGACAACAAATGCTAGTCAAAACACTTACAAGGATTGTGAACTGCTGTTCGAAAAAAATAAGACACAGTTATCCATGGCTAGATTTGTTTTGCAGCACCCATTGAAATTTGATTAAATCCAGACCCAGCTCAACTGATTAAAAGCTAAAAGTTAACATTATTGTAACTTCCATATCATGTATGTCTCCAGTAGTCAGGTAAATATTTTTTTCTTGGTCAGTCCATGACTTTTTTAAATGTAATTTCTTACTGTACAGCTACTTGTTTGCCATCGTGGTTGTACAAGTTTCCCCTTTCCCATCTGGAACTATCATGAGGACATTAGTCTGATGAAGCCTACACAAAGGCAGCACCGCAGCCTTCAGGCCATGCCATAAGTAAGGCAGTCCCTTTTTTGTATGTCTGGTGCTCCCTGTGGCCATCGTGATCACCAACTCTGTATTTCTTTCGGTTTTCTCCTCCCCCTTCATTAACATACATCCACCTTTTAAGATACCTATCCTTATCCTCCAATTAGCAATCACTTCACTACCTCCTTAGACCCTTGTATTCAACTTTTCAGTTCATTTTGTTGCACATACTTTTTTGTACAGCTCTTTCATTATTGATCATTACTTAATTTTTATGTATTCTTTTCATTTTTATTTTCTCTCTTCCCCAAATGTAGGGGTTGCTTCCTTTAATTCAGCCATCACTCTCCTAGAAAAGACTCTTTTGAACCTTGGGATTACAGGACCATCATCCTACCTGAACACCAGACATCTCATCTTTCCCCATACAGATTGTCCCATCCACAGGTAATTCTTTTAATTGCCATACATGCACTTATCTCATGATACAGATGTCACAGATCAAGTACACACTGTGACTAATTGGACCAAAAACTCCCAACACTCCAACTGGTTTGACTTGTGATTTGACCTACTTCCACTGGTAACCCTAACTTATAGGAATACCTCTTCAGTTTGCATTCTTGTCTTCCCATTCACCCAGGATTTCAGTTCTTCCTTTTGAGTGGACCTCAGTTTGGTCCACCCCACCAAAATTAGCTTAAAATTTCCCACTGGATCTCTGATGCAACCACCCAGTTAGAGGATCACCTTTCACAGCAGCTTTCCTTTCTACTGCTGCTAATGGCAGACTGCTTTCACTTGCGAGCAATATGATGTGTTAAATCTAATTTTGTCCATTTTATTTATTTATTTATTTATTTATCATTTGTTGACCCGGAAAGTCCGACTAGGTTCCACAGAGCCTGTTTTCAGCGGAGGCCCGGGGAGAAAAGCTCCAGATGCATGTCTTTGGAATGTGGGAGGAAACCAGAGTACCCGGAGGAAACCCACGCGAACATAGGGAGAACATACAAACTCCACACAGAAGGCACCCCAGCCGAGAATCGAACCGGAGAACCTCTTGCTGTGAGGTGACAATGTTAACCACTGCACCACTGTGCCGCCCATGGCATTCATTCCTTGACTGTTGGGTTCGGATCCGATCCTTGGATCTGGCTTGACCTCTTCCAGATTGTAGAATTCTTGCTTGAGCTGCTCCCTCTACACATAATGCCCCCACCATTGAAAACAGAGATAGAATGCAAGCTTTTGAGCTTTGCGTATTGTTTAATCGATAGTTTTTAGCTTTAAGTGAATTTAATTTAATTTATTCCTTTTTTCTTTGTAGTTATTTCTCTTTCCTCCCTTTTACCCTCATACAATGTATATATTAGGCCTTTTTTCTTGTACTCCTTGAGTACTTCTTAATACCAAGAGTTGAAAGACCCCTCAGATCCATACTCCACTTCTACTTTTGGAGCCTATCCCATCCATATTACTATCTCTCTGTTCCTTGAACAGTTACCTAGATGACATTCTAGGCCTTCTTCAAAGGCTTCCTTTCTTTGATCCTCCATGAGCCTATCCAAAGCAGATGTGGATAAGATGATGAGGAATTTCCTCAGAACACAAATTCAAATGGGAGTCCTTTTGGCTCCAACCCCATCGGGGACTGAGAGCCTTCATAGATCTACACCACCTTTAATAGTTCCTTCTCCAATACGGTCTTTGGTTTCGGAGTCATTGGATCCAAAAGCCTTGGGAGTGTCTTCCTTGGATCCGAAGATCATTGTTTCTTCGACTCTGACAGTTTTTCTGAGTCAGTTGGCACAGAGTACCTTGGAGTCAGAGTACTGTCAGAGCCGAGGTGTCACTGCTGGCTGCAGGGTGTTGGGAGTCATCCCTGAAACTGTTGGGGCTGTCTCTTCCCTTCATGCATTGACATTAGATAGGTTGGTTCTGACTTCATCCTCAGGAGCCAACAGTCTCATAGGTCCTTTGTTGGATCCATCAGTTTCTACTTCCCCTAGGTGCTTCACATTTGAGGTAGTGGAGAGAGACTTCTCTATGCCTAGAGATCACACAACTCTATCTTACTCAGATCAGACCTCCTAATCTCATTCAGTTTTTATGTCCTGATCCTCATTCATCCTTTCCACCGGAGCAGTCAGCCTGAGCCAGCCTCCAGTCCACCCATCAGGGTATCATTTTCTCTTCAAGGACTTCCCACAGTGGAGGTTCCTTGGAAGAGAATGTGCAAGAGGAAGCACTTAGACCCTCCACAAGAGTCTATCACTGATTTTGATGAGGGGGAATGAGCCCGCAAATAACCATCGGATGATGTCTCCTTTGGAGACATCATGGAACTCTTGCTAATAAGGAGAAATTAATCATAGGCACTAAACAGCCTATAATTGCAAAGTACCTTGCGAAGGTAAGGGAAAACAGCTCTTGTACTTTACAAAAAAGCACCTAAACAGGCATGTCCAAGGGTCAGCGTCCGATGATTTCTCCTGTCCACCTGGTGAATCTGGGCATACTGCTGCAATGCAGCAACTGCCTCATGTACACAGACAACCCTCTCCTCCTACCACCCAACATTACAACCTGTGAGAGATGCACTTACTTAGCCAAACTGGAAGCAAAGCTCTCTCCGGCCAAGATTGTGCTAGACAGTCAAGAGGAGAAGGTTAACACCTGCACTACACTTCAAGCAACACATAGCCCTTCAAAACCAACATCATCAACACCCACACATAGCAACACTAAACCTACATATGTGGAGGCCCTTAACATTAACCTGCCCAAGCAACAAGGACCACCGAAGCGGAAAAGCAAACAAACACCAGTCACAACCAAAGTGACACATAGCTCATAACACCAGTATGCCACCCAACAACAGCCCCTAAGGCACGACAATGTACCCAACACTTTAGTCATAGGTGACTCTATAGTCAGGCACACTGATGTCCCACTCACTAGGCTGAGCAAGGAGAAAATAAACAGTTAGCTGCCTGTCGGGTGCCAGGATCTGCCACATAACGCAT
The DNA here is from genome assembly GCF_019279795.1 of Protopterus annectens. Classification (NCBI taxonomy): domain Eukaryota; kingdom Metazoa; phylum Chordata; order Ceratodontiformes; family Protopteridae; genus Protopterus; species Protopterus annectens. The sequence goes on from NC_056730.1 coordinate 484,163,216, forward strand.
GTACTCAAGTCACTCCACAACAAGTACAAATATGACTCTGTCATTGTCCATGTTGGACTGAATGACTTGAGATGTATCTCCCTGGACTACATGAAAAGAGACATGGAAGAGCTCTCGGATCATGTGGCCCAGGCAGGTTTGACCCTAGCCCTGAGTAGCATCCTGCCTTCACCCAGAATGATACCACAGTATAAGGACAAAATGATTGACTTCAACACTTCAACAATTGGCTAAGCTTCTGGTGTCATTCAAAGGGGATCCAGTATCTGTCTGCCTGGGACAACATGATTGACAAACCACGGTGCTTTACCAGATATGGTCTGCACCTGTCACCCCTGGGATTCAGGTTACTGGCTAAAGCTCTTGCCACCACTATAGTGCCTTTTTTAGGCAAGGTTCAAAGGACAAAACCACCACTGTAACAGATACAAGCATGCAAAATCTGAAGGTAATGCTACTCAATGCTAGAAGTCTAAACCTCAAAATGCACTCTCTCGAGGCACTCCTAAAAATGGAGAACATCGATATCTGTGCAGTAACTGAGACCTGGTTCAGGACTCCAGAGAGCACCCCTGCAATACCAGGCTACAACTCTAACCACACTTTTCGGTCACCAAACCAAGACTGAAACACTAAAGGTGGAGGAGTGTCCATATTCACCAAGGATATTTACATCTCCAGGCTAGTTGCCCAACACAATGCATCTGAAATTCTCTGGGTGGAACTAATACTAGGTAAGACTGCAATCCAAATTATAGCTTGCTGCAGATCCCCCACTGAACTAGTCCATTACTTTAAAGTCTGAGGTTAATACAGGATTAGAAATGACACAAGACACCAAGGCTCAAACTTAACAATTTATTAAACAAAATCTTACTAAATAAACAGTAAAACTAATACTAAATAAATAGAAAAAACTAATAGATCATGTACTTACAAGCATATGCATAAACAAAATCATCTTTGCCACTGATAGGGAGACTTCAATCCTATCCAGTGCAGCTATCTGTTCAGTCAAGGCAAGGCCGACACTGGCAAAATGTCTCTAAGCTCAGTTCAGGCTGGTGCTGTGATCAAATCCGGATGATGATGATTTCCATTTTAGCCTTTGAGCTTTTATAGTCTTAAACAAACAACAGGGTCAACAGGTTCAACTAATGACATATTGATCACAAGCTCATCATGAGTTGATGGAATATTTTAGAAAATTACAGATAATTTCCTAAGTTGTAAACAAGTCTCGTAATGTCTGGTCTTGTGCCTTACTTCCCTTTTTCAAAGAACAGTTAACTCACAAACTTGTGATATAATTCCTCTTTGAAATCCCCACATTCTGGTAAACATATTTTAAGCTGATAAACAACTTATAGGTTAACAAAAGTTCAGTAATACCAGTAATCAGTGAGCAAGGTCTGCTCTTAAGCATATTGTATTGTTACAATATTAGCAGCATATAGTGAGGTAGTGGCATGTCATATCTAGCAATAATCAAACTAGCAATCATTAAGCATACACAGTGATATGTGGCTTGAGGCATAACAAAAACTGGTAGACTGTGTGGATCTGTCACACCCACCATGGCCCAAGATTCTCACTACACCTTTCTAAACATACTGGAAAATATTAAGATGCAACCAAACACCCTAATACTGGGTGATTTCAACTACCCTGTCATTAACTGGGAAAACTACTTGGGTACCAACACCTTTTCCCATCCGTTCTTGGAATTCATAAATTCCAATGCCCTGGATCAACTAATCCATAGTCCCACCAGGGGCTCCAATATCCTAGACCTGGTTATTACCAACATGGGAGATAGATGCTCCACACCAGTGGTCACCCCCTCATTGGTCAGGTCTGACCATAAGGAAATCACCCTTGACATCCACATCCCACCCCCACCCACCAGTAAGGAAACCTTCATAAAAAACTTCTCCAAAGCCAACTTCATGCTACGTAAGTCAGAAATGAGATACTTCATGGCACCCATGCAGACGGGAGCTGAAAGTTTGACTGCTGAATCCTACAATAAGGCACTGTACGAGCACATCCACTTGTGCATGAATCATGGCATCTCAAGTAGAACCATGACACTCTCCTCCAAAAAAAGGAAGCCAATCTGGTGGTCCCCTGCCATAAACAAGCTATACAACAGAAGGAAGAAACTGTTGCAGAAGAGAGGAAAATCCCAGGATGCAAAAAACTCCCTTACCAGCCTCAGTAAGAAGATAAGATCCCTCATAAAATCCTCCAAAGCGAGTTACAAAAATAAAATTGCCAAAGATTCCAAAGCCAACCACAAGGTATTCTATAGTTATGTCAAGAATCTAAATGGCAATGCTCAGATCTTTTCTGAGTTACAACAGAATTTCATTAAATATACTGATCCCAAGGATATTGCCAGTATCCTGGCAGATTTATTTAGTGCCAACTTCACCCCCTCTCACCCCCTAATGGGCCCATCTCAATACCAAAAGATTGCCAAATTCTGGTAATCACGGCCACACAGGTAGAAACCGCACTCTCCAAAGTGAAGAATACAGCATCCAAGGGACCAGATGACATCCCGGGCTGTGTACTACATGAGCTACAAAATTAACTTGCACCTCACCTAAGTGTCATGTTTAATCATAGCCTCACCTCAGGCTTTGTGCCCACTGAGTAGAGCACAGCTACAGTTATCCCACTCCACAAGGGGGGATCCACCGTCCCATCAGTCTGATGAGCCTGATCTGCAAGGGCATGCAAAGCATTATCATGGAACTTATAAACGAAGACATTGGCAACCTTCAAACACTGGACCCCACCCAATTTGGGTTCATGACGGGCCGATCTTGTCTCCTAAACCTGATTGATTTCTTCTAATCAGTCTCCAGAGGTGTGGACGAAATTAAGGCGGTCCACACAGCCTACCTGGAGCTTGCCAAGGCCTTCAACACCATCCCCCACTCTGGAATCATAGATAAACTTACTAAGCTGGGCATAAATCCTTACATCACTCGATCTGTTGCCAACCGTCTTTCTGACAGAACTCAGACTAAAAGTAGCCACCTCCAAATCCAGCTCCAGACAAGTGACAATTGGAGTACCTCAGGATTCAGTACTGGGACCGGACCTGTTTGGCATCTACTTCTCTGAAGTACAGGCCAACGCTAAGGTACTCTGGCTAACAAAGTTCATAGATGACTGCAAACTGGGATCCATTATTGAATCCCCAAATTATGTGGATATTCTACAAAAGGGCCTTACAGAAACAGATGCTTGGTGCCAGAGCCATGGGCTCAAGCATAATGCCAAGAAATGTATAGTTATCCCCTTTGGGGAAAAACATGTACCCGTGAATTACCATATAGGTGGCAGTACACTAAACACTGAAAGTGTGATGAGAGACTTAGGGACACAGGTGGACAGTGGTCTCACCTTCGATAACCACATTGCCACAACAGTCAGGAAATCCTTTTATGTGGCACACCTCATCACTAAGGGCTTTTCATCCAGAAAAAAGGAGGTTATTGTTCCACTGTACTCATCCTTCATTAGACCCATTATAGAGTACAATGCCCTGTTTGGTATGTACCTCACAAGACATCTGCAACATCTGGAAAGGCCACAGAAATACCTCACTAAAAGAATCACAGGCCTAAAGCAGATGACCTATGCGGACCATCTAAAAAAACTTCAGCTATACTCTGTGGTATATCGTCTACTCAGAGGCAATCTCTGCTTAACTTACAAGGCCATGTCAAACCCTGAGCTGTTGGACATGCTCCACTTAAAGAAATCCCAGTCCCTCAGAGCCACATGCTCCATGGATCTAAACCTTGTCATCACAATGAACAAAACATGCTGGAGGGATAAGTTCCTGAGCCAGAGACTCCCCATACTCTGGAATAGACTGCCCATACATGTCAAGCAGAGTGCCTCCTTGGCCCTCTTCAAGAGGAACCTTGATGATTGGATGGGAGATAGGAAATTCACCCCGGGGAGCACGTCAGTCGCCCTGCTAGATAGGGCTCCAGGGAAGTAAATATTGTGGGAAGAAATATCCGGGGAATTGTTTGGTTAGGCTTGTGTAGGCCCTAGGGCCAATAGCCTAGTACTAACCTATGAACCTATGAATTCCTTAAACAAAGATGTGATTGGCCTCACAACAACCGTTCCCAAGAGGAATCAGTGTTTCTGGAGGCTTTCAGGTCTGGCCCATGTACCTCCTGGGTGACTCTGCCTACCAAAGAACTTATAGATCTGGTCTCTTGGCGGGCATAGAAAGAACTGAACACTGTTGCTCCTATTCCCAAGAGACTAGACAAAATCCTTGCATCCCCAAAAGACCATCTGCACTGGAGTAAAGAAGTGCTCACTGATACCACTGTTGTCATGGCAGCCACAGAAAGGAACTAGTAGAACAGAGTTCATCTGCCACCCCCCATCAGGGAGTCTAGGAAACTAGACAGGTTTGGGAAACATGTTTATGTTTCAGTGACCTTTGCTTTAAGGTCACTGAATTATTTGGCACATTTTACCAACCTTCAAAGAGATTTCATCAAGGAGCTTACAAAATCTCTTTTGGGGTCCATATCCTCTGAGGAAGGGCATAACATTTCCTCACAGTTAGAAACTCCAATCTATTTCTAATTTATCCATGAGGTTAATCTCTCATGATGCTAAAGGTACCTCACAGGCCATGAGTTCAGGCTTTTCCATTAGGAGACATGCCTGGATGTTTTTGTTTGATTTTGGGAACCATTTACATCTTCTTTCATCAAAGTGCCCTTTGATGGAACCTGTTATTTGGCCTCAAGGTAAAAGACACACTCCTTAGGTGCGAAAAACAAGGGAAGACCCTGTCTGTTGTGGGCATATGTTTTTCTACCCCTGAAAGGTCCTTTTCTAGGAACCAGCAATGTGGCAGAAAAATCTGGTTTAAAAAGTCCCAGGGTCCCTTTCGATATCCATGTGGAAATAGTTCCCCATGGGGCAGAGTGAGAACAGAAATAGAAGTTGATATTCCCATGGCAGAGGTGGTCCACATAAAAAGGGATCTAGAGATTGTTTTCTCTGACAGATCCTATCAGCACTCCTGAATGGAGGCCCAACTGTCCATCTCTAGAGGCAGTCGGGAGGTCATTTATCTCTGCACTAGAGAGTCTGGCTAGACATCACAAAAAACTTATGGGTCTGGAGGTAATATCCAGTGGATATGTTATAACCCTTTACCAATACTCTCCAACAGTTCAGAAGAAAATCCCAGATTTTTCGTCTGGTCAGAGGGAGCCAACCTCTCTAGAAATAAAAAAGTTGCTAGAAAAAAAGAGTCATCCAAGAGGTCTCCCTCAGACCAGAGAGGGTCTCGACTTATTCAGGATTCTTTTTGATGCCAAAGAAAACAGAAGACATGAGACCAATTTTGGATCTCAGCAAACTAAATATATCTGTTCAATATACAAATTTCCAAATGGTCACAGTTCAGTCCATTCTGCCATTTCTGCACAAGGACAAGTGGATGCATTCAATAGATCTTCAAGATGTGTACTATCACATAAAAATGAACAGGCACTCCATAAGATACCTACACGTCTGGCTAGGAGCCAGTCATTATTAGTTCAGAGCACTGTTCTTTGGTCTCATCACAGCCCCCAGAATGTTCACCAAATACATGGCAGTAGAAGCAGCTCACCTGAGACTGCTGGGATTCTGAGTGTTTCCATATCTAGATGACTGGCTCCTGACTGTTCCAACCAGGTATCAACTGATTCAACTAAGGGACTATTTACTTTAGCTCTGCTCCCGTCTGGGAATATCAGTCAATTACAACAAATCTCAGCTCATTGCAACTCAGAGTTTGGAATTCTTAGGTGCTCACCTATATACAGCCAATGAAAGAGCTTTTCCTCTACCTCAAATAGAAACATCCAATTCTGTGTCAAGAAAATAACACAAAATTCTTCCCTTCCTGATACTTCAAGCCTTAGGAGCCATAGCACATGCAATCAGTCATACCATTTGCCAGGTTCCATATGAGAATACTTCAATGGACACTCGCCACTCAGTGGTCTATTCTCCAATGCCAGTTATCCATGCCAGTCACAATTACTCAAGCATGCAACGATTACCTTCTTTGGTTCCACAAAGGCCATCCTTTTGTTCTCTCTCAGCCCAAGGCCACAGTGATTGATGCCTCTCAGCTTGGGGGGGGGGGGGATTTCCTGGGAAGGATAATCCAAGGCACATAGTCTCCTGAAGAGGCCAAGATGCATATCAATGTCCTGGAGATGAGAGCTATCTTCCGAGCATTGCAGACCTTTTAAGACACTCACCCAGTCTGGACTATTGCAAGCCAGACAGGCAACATGTCAGTAGTCTGATACATCAACAAACAGGGGGGAAACCAGATCTTACCCTGTTTGTTGAGAAGCTATGACAGTATGGCAATGGATGATCTCTTCCAATCATTTTCTGATAGTAACACACATCCCAGGGAAATCCAGCATGATTGCAAACAAGTTAAGCAGGTCTTTTCTGATGCCTCACAAGTGGGCTCTCAATATCAATGTGGCAGAGACAATATTCTATCAGCGGGGCCAACCATGCTGTGATCTGTTTGGCTCTCCCCTTAACAACAAATGCAGCAAGTTCTTTGCTCTGATCCCCCCACCAGGGGAGTTATTGAGAGATGCTCTACTTCATGCATGGCCCCCCTGTCTCCTTTACACCTATCTCCTGTTACCCCACATCTCAAAATTTCTGCAGAAAGCAACTTAATTGAAGAGCACTGTTATCTACTTTGCCCATTAGTGGCATCATCAGATTTGTTTTCCCTTCCTCTGGCCTCATCTTTCCATCCACAGTAAATTCTGGATCCAGTTCCAGACCTCCTGCCGCATCCAACATACATGACTCACCCATGCTTAACAGGCCTAAAGCTAACAGCATGGTTTCTCCAGTTCCTTTGATTGCTAGACAGCCCAGACTCTCCTCCTCTGTCCATCACATTTTGTTATGTTCCCATAAAGCTTCCACCAGAAAGATTTACAAGAATAAATGGAAATGATTTGTTCTTTGGGTCTAGGCAAAATCTTATATCACTTTTCAGCACTGATTTCAAATATCCTTGACTTTTTGGCCAACATTTTTAATGAAGGTGCTAGTTTATCAACTATTAGACTATAATTAGCAGCCATTTCCAACTTTTATCTTGGAATAAATAATTCTACTTTAGCTTCTTCTAAACTTTGCAAAACCTTTCTAAAGGGAACATTTTTGCTTAGACCTCATTTAAAGGATCCTACCCCTCCTTGGAATTTAAACATCACAATTCAAGCTTTGACTCCAACCCCTTTGAACCTTTGGCTAAATCTGATCTAAAATGTTTGACCTGGAAAACTGTTTTCCTAGTTGCTGTTACATCTGCCAGAAGAATGTTGGAACTTCAAAAGCATTGTTCTCTAAGCCCCCTTATTTTGTTTTTCACAAGGATATGGTTTCTCTAATGAATAATTCTTCCTTTTTTATCAAAAGTGGTGTCTGAGTCCAGTATTAATCAGGTCATTAATCTTCCAGTATTCTTTCCAAATGTTTCAAACAAAGGCAAGTATTGTTGCATTTGTTAGATGTACACAATTACATTTTTAACTTCACAGAATTAAAGATCTAAGAAAGTCCGAACAATTGTTTGTTTCCTTTTCTGATTCAAAACTAGGCAAACCAGTATTTAAAGTTACATTGGCCAAATGGTTAACTGATTGTATTACCTTTATCAAAAAGTGGGCTTAGCCTTGCCAAAACCTCCCAGAACCCACTCCTCCAGGTTTATGGCAGCTTTATCAGCCTTTTTGTCCAGAACTTCCTTGGATGATATTTGTGCATCTACAACTTGGGCTCATACTCATACCCTTATTGCTTATTACAAACTTTGCAATATCCTTCCTTAAGAATCCTCACAGGATTTAGGTAGATGGGGACTCTGTCCCAACAGTTGAGGAATGAATGCAAATGGACAACATCAGATTAAAAAGCTATGTCCTCACCATAACGTTCCATCTGTATTGTTCATTTTCATTCTTCCTCAACTTCCCACCCACCTACCCCCTCCTTTTTCTACTCTCGGAGAAATTGAAGAGTTTTGGAGGAACCTCTGTTCCTGGTTTGAGATCCAGCTTCCATTCTTTTATTTGCCACAGTTCTGTTAGTTATATGGGTAGCAAACTCAATCTGAGGTGTATTGGGTTGGTGGGACATTATGGGTAAAGGGAGGGACTTGAGAGTTCAAAAATTCTATGATCTGGAAGAAGGGCCTGAATCAGATCCCAACCCAACTGTTGAGGAAGAATGAAAATGGACAACACAAATGGAACTTATGGTGAGTACATATTGTTTTATTATACCCCCCTCCATGTGGTAGGGTACTTGTATGAGCCTCTATCAAATTTGAGTGTCCTATCACTACCTTGCTCCCTGAAAACACTTTCGACTTTCAGTATTGCTCCCTTCAGTAACCACACCATGCTACTTGGCAGTTCTTCACATGTTGTCTCTACTTAAGCCTCCAAGTTCATGTCATTCCCCTTTTTTGTTCCCTGCCTTCCGTAAGTATCACAGACTGGGATCCAGTCTAGTGTTTGACTTTTGCAATGGTTAAGGTGTTTGCCTTATAAACACAAGGTTCAGGGCTTGAGTCTCACAAGGGATAATTGGCTAGGCTTAAAATGGCTCTAGGAACCTATGAGCCCCAATCTTCATTCAGTTGAACCGATCTTGATTCTGCTGGTGTAGTCCATACTGACATCTGCTCAGTTTGTTTTCATTTTTTATTACAGTTTATCCTGCTTGATTTAGCAGCTTGCACCTGTGTAGTTATGATCATCACTTACTTATTCATGTTTTTTTTGGGTCGGTTTCCTTTCAGACTACATTCCTTCCTTCACTCTGACCTTTGTCTATTTTTTCAGATTTTAGCACCAACTTTTAGCAGACAACCCAGCTGTTTTGTTATTTCTTTAGTTTCATTGTCAAGTTCTAGCCAATCTCTAGTTAGTCCATGATATCTCTTCTATGCCATTGTTCCACAATGTCCTTTCTTCTGCTGAACTATGTACACTCCCTAATCTCACATGATTAGTCTGTTTCCCCAAAGTCATAGACACTATGCAGCCCTTTTCTACTTGGAGCAGCAGTTTTGTGACTAATGCTGACTGGCTCCAGACCCCAAATCATCTGTTATTTCAGTCAAAATACTGTATGTAACAGGCATCTTGTCAAAAATGTGTACTTTAAAAATATTGTTGCTGTTATATAATCCAAATATAGTTACAAAGACATTAAACATAATTCAGTGTGTTCATAACCAGGAATTTTCTAGATCCTGTGTTTAGTGCTTTTAATAGCTGGGCTCCGTATATGTCTGCATTCACTAGAGCATCCATCACCCTATTCAATTAACAGAGAACATAACAATAAACAACATAATATTGTTCTTCTGACATTTAACTCAGCTTTCCTGGGGGAGAAAGTGGCATATAGCATTACTCTATCTTAGTCTGTCAACCCCCACCTCTTTTTAATCTCTTTATAATCATTCATAACTCACAGTATATCTTCTTTTAATATTTTTCCACTGTATACCTTCTGCTATTTACGTAATACAGTACTCCCTAACCTCACCTCCATGACTCAATCAGCAAACAGGCAAACTTGACTGTTACAGTTCTCTTCAACATTATATTGCTGAATGTACCTCTTTGCATCCCCCTGGTCACTCCTGTTGTTATATATCTCATACCTGCCATTTATCATCTTAATCTCATATAATTCATGCAAGTGTCCCAAGTTCCTTATACTCTTTCCCCATGTGTAAAAATTAGCTTTATAAGTAGTTTCAGTAACTCAGCTCTGAGGACATTTCTTACTGAACTCATCGGTCTCACACATAACTCAGACATACAGCAGTCACTTCTCTTTTGTAAACATGTTTCATAAATCATGCAAACAATCCTGTGTTAGCCCAAATATTGCATCATACACCTATTACTCTTAAAAAAAAGGGGAAAGGAGACCCATTATTCCTTTTACCAACAACACCTTAATTGTGCAGTTAAGATGGCCAGCCTGCTCCATCAAATAAAACACAAAAGCAGGGCTAATATTAATTTGCATCACACACTTATGGCTTTCAACAAGACATTCGACTATACCCATCAGGACTAACTGAACTGAAGTAAAATCACCATAGTGAAAAAAACCTTCAGTGAATATTGCCCATCGCTTTTATAAAATGTAATTTTGTTAACACTAGCCTTATCTAATGCACTTGTCTGTTTGCACTTTATATCAATATTCATCTTTCATTTTATGATAGATTAGTTTGTACTTGCTCAAAAATAAATTATATTTTTTCAGTTTAGAAAAACATAAGCTATTACATCTTCTTTTATACCTATCAATGCTTCATAATTGTTTTTATCTATCCAACAAACTACTGTTTATATTATCTGTGCCTTCCTAATTAGATTTTAAAGCTATACTACATCTGGTTTACCAGCATGTTAACAAACTAGAAAGCTCAGACTACTATAACTTAAAAGTGAATCTTATAATCCTGAAATATTACATTTACAGGTACATGTTCAAGGGTTTTCACCTGTTCAAACAGTACCTTGAGGTAGTCCTACCTAAATGTCCATTGTTTACATGACGTATATAAACAACAAACCATTATGTTGTCAAGCTATATTTTTCAAATTGAACTGTAATACTGGTATATGATTAACTTTTGTCCTCATGCGTGACTTGAAAATAAATATTTTGTATAATTTAATCTACATGTAGAGTTTCAAGAACATCAAACTATTCTATGAAACATTTGTTTCACTTTTCTTTCTTCATATCACACGTGTGTTTGTGTATACAGAGGAAAATTTTTTATAAAAGTTATTTAGGATTAGATCAGACAAGCTTTTCCTCCAAACTATGCCCTTCCAGGTATCCATCATTCTTCAGAAGTCATTATGTGGTACCCTTTCAAACATTGCACCCACTCTCCAAGAGAGCTGAAGACTCTGAGTAGCTGTCAGGTACAGATAAACAGATGCAATTTTCCTTTCTATAACGCACAGTTGCACTGATGTCACAAACTCCAGCTGCATGGCATCCAGCCAGCAGCTTGAGAATTTCTGTACACTTGCCTGGGGTCTTCACCAAGGAGCATGTTTATGTTTCACAAGAGCAAAACCTCCCCCAGTCATGAACTGTGGTTGTTTATCAGCCAATATTGCATGCAGAGATAAGATCAACTACACCTCATCTACACAAGCTGCGTTTTCTTACCTCATAGTGAGGTGATATAGTACACCCTAATACACAGATTTTCATTCTGAAGGTTTAGTCCTTTATTCATTCCACTCCCAACTGCCTTGACTAATGCTTGCTCAATTTATATTATTTTTGGTTTCCATGAAGTACTAGATACAAACAACATCTGTATTGGGGTACATTTTCAAAAACTGTTTAAAATTTCCGTTGCTTTTCATAGTCCCCCTCCACTCTGGTTTGGCTGTGGCACTTCATATTTGATTTAGGTTACAGATGTTTTGGAGTATGACTAAATACTTCACTATCCGCATATTTAGTGAGTTCTCACAAAGAACAGTACCTTGCTGAATATTTTAAACTTTGTTTCTTTAATGTATGTTGAATGATTTATAGCTTTACTCTTCCATACCTTAAATTCACAAGCATTTATGTTGTGGAAAGTCCCTTTTGACATATTTGGTGAATGTTTCATTGTTTCCCTTGAAGGACGCTTACTAGACTGTTCCTACAGCTGTCCCTTATCTGGCCTTCAATGGCATGAAGTGCAGGAAAACAGGAACTTGGATGTTTAGCTGTTCAAAAGATAAAAGTGAAAGCTTGAAATGCCCAAGTCATTTCTCAAGATGAGTTACACTGACTGCAGCAAAGAAACTTGCAAATTTAGCTAAGGGTACCTCATGAACTTTGCACATAATAGAGTTTACTAATTCACAGAAGGTTGTAGCAGTAAGTGTTATTCTGTGAAATCTAAATATACTAGATGCAATTTAAATGCTAAACAGCTATTTCAATTTCATGTTAAAAAGTCAAGCCTGCTTTAATATTTTCTCTTATAATGAGGCTAACCTCAAATCACAACTCATCATCTGAAGTGTAATCGTAACTGCCTATTTAAAAATAACTTCTTCATATTGCATATTACAAAAGTGTAATGGTGTTAATAGTATTACACTGGAGTTGCATTTATCACTTCTGTGTTAGAGGCCAAATATCTTATGTGTAAATGTACATATCTACTGCAAGTACTGACTCAAACAGCCTCTTGCACATTGCAAGAAAATAAACACACGCACGCATGCATGCACGCACACAAACACACACACACACACACACACACACACACACACACACACACACACACACACACACACACACACACACACACACACACACAGTTGCTTGCTTTATTTTTTGACCAGCAACTGCTTTCTTCAGGTCCCCATATTTCCCATAGCTCCTACAGTCTCCTAGGTGCACTGCATCTTGACGGGGGGGGGTTACCACAGGCAACATTTTACTGGAGGAGTTCCATCCCTCTGGATGACAAAAACTCAAGGTCACCAAGGCAATGAACTCTCACCCCAGTAACCAGGAAGAAGAGAGGAGAGATAAAGCTAGGCACAGTGTCCATCTGGGATTTTTTTGGAAAGGGGCCTATCCTCATCCCACATGCTGGTAGAACTCTTTACAGGTCATTGTCTGCAATTAGGCATGATCTAACAACATCTCTACCTCTACCTTTTTTGCAACAATGCTAGTCCAAACCTTCACCTATAGCTGGCCCCTGTACTCCAGTTTCCATCAGGGCTGCAAAGACCTCCTGCTCATCCAAACACCACTTCAATCCCTCTGTGCAAATAGAGGCAAGTAGGCAGTGCCTTTTCATTCATCTCTCTTCCCCATGCTAGCATAAAGTAGCAGCCAAGCCAATTAGTTTGTCACAGTCAGGAATTTCTCTCTCCCAAAAGGGTTGGAAGAAGGATTCACATGCAATAGATTTGTAAGTCTATTTTCCTGTGACTCATTCTTAATAATAACTATTATGTTTAGATCATAGATGGAGTCTTTGGACTAGTTTACTTATCCATTTATTAAATGAATAATTATAGCTACAATGTTTAGCTTATTCCTGTACAATCCTGAGCTACTAACAGTAGAGCGGCACAAAAAGTTATGGCTGCATGCTGTATAGTAGATGTAGTTAAAGAGAACTGGAACTGCTTTAAAACCCCTAACACCCTTTAACTAACTCACTTTGAATAGATATGGCTCTGTTTTCATTTGTTATTGTTTTAAAGTGCTATGCGCTTTCCATTAATGCCATATAATTTTTGGAAGCATTATGTTGCTATAAAATGGGTGCACAAGAATGGGAAGGTGGAGCTATTTCTGCATGCATTTTGCAGTGCAAAGGAAGTTGTCAACCCATTTGGTGTAACATCTCATTGAAATCCACAGAAAAGCCTAGTCAAAGTGTCATTTTTCTTATACCAACATAGCAGTGCACTCTGTACTTAGAAATATAAAATAGTAAATTATAAACATTCTCAGCAACAAAGAAGTGCAGCCTTAAACATATGTACTATTAGTTCTTCTTCTTTTCATTGCTATTTTACATATTTCCCACGTCTGCCTATTAT